>NW_016855708.1:0-1262 GCF_001698545.2 Rhinopithecus bieti | reverse complement strand
TCACTGTTAGCCAGGGTGGTCTCGATCTCCTGACCCCGTGATCTGCCTGCCTTGGCCTCCCAAGGCACTGGGATTACAGGTGTAAGCCACCGCGCCCAGCCTATTTTTTAATTTCTATATAAAATAGAGACAAGGTCTCGTTATGTTGCCCAGGTTTGTCTTAAACTCCTGGACTCAAGTGATCCTACCACCTTGGTCTCCCAAAGTGCTGGGATTTTAGGCACGAGCCATCCTGTGCAGACCATTGCCCATTTTTTAATTGGGCTGTCTTCTTATTGTTGACTTGTAAGATGCTTTACATATAATGGATGTAGTCCCTCCTCAAATATATCACTTGTAAATATTTTGCCAATTGTTTAGGTTGTCTTTTCACTTTCTTACTAATGTCTTTTGAAACATAAAAGCTTTTGATTTTGATGAAGTCCGATTTATCTATTGTTTCTCTTGTTATTCGTGCTTCAGGTGTTATAGCTCAGAATCCACTGCCAAATCTGAGGTCATGCAGATTCACCCCAAGTTTTATTCTAAGAGTTCTATGGTTTTAGCTCTTACATTTAGGCCTTTACTCCATTCTGATTTAACTTTTGTATATGGTGTGAAGTAGCGGTCTGACATCATTCTTTTGTAACATGGATATCCAGTTATCCCAGCACCATTTGTTAAAAAGATTATTTTTTCAGGCCGGGCACAGTAGCTCATGCCTGTAATCCCAGAAATTTGGGAGGCCAAGACAGGCGGATCACTTGAGGTCAGGAGTTCGAGACCAGCCTGGCCAACATGGTGAAACCCCATCTCTACTAAAGTAATTAAATAATCATATAAACACAGTGAATTAACCGGGCATGGTGGTGCACAACTATAATCCCAGCTACTCGGGAGGCTAAGGCAGGAGAATCACTTGAACCTGGGAGGCAGAGCTTGCAGTGAGCCAAGATGGTACCACTGTACTCCAGCCTGGGTGACAGAGCAAGACTCCCATCAAAAAAAAAAAAAAAAAAAAAAAAAAAAAAAAAAAAAATTTTTTTTTTTCAATTGAAACTGGACCCCTTAAACCTTATACAAAAAAAACTCAAGATGGATTAAATACTTAAATGTAAAACCCAAAACTATAAAACTCTAGAAGAAAATCTAGGCAATACCATTCAGGACATAGGCACAGGCAAAAGATTTTATGACAGAAACTTCAAAAGCAATTGTAACAAAAGCAAAAATTGACAAATGAGATCTAATTAAACTAAAGAGTTTCTGCACAGCAAAAGAAA
>NW_016855706.1:0-615 GCF_001698545.2 Rhinopithecus bieti | reverse complement strand
TGTGTCCTGCCCTCAGAGAAGGAGTCTACAGAGGCAAGCTGGCCTCCTTGAGCTGTGGTGGGCTCCAACCAATTCGAGCTTCCCGGCAGCTTTGTTTACCTACTTAAGCCTCAGCAATGGCGGGCACCCCTCCTCCGGCCTCGCTGCCTCCTTGCAGTTAGATCTCAGACTGCTGTGCTAGCAATGAGGGAGGCTCCATGGGCATGGGACCCTCTGGGCCAGGTGTGGGATATAATATCGTGGTGTGCCATTTGCTAAGATCCTTGGTAAAGCACAGTATTAGGGTGGGAGTTACACAATTTTCCAGGTGTTGTGTGTCTCAGTTTCTTTTGGCTAGGAAAAGGAATTCCCTTCCCCCTTGCACTTCCCAGGTGAGGCAATGCCTCGCCCTGCTTCAGCTCTCGCTGGTTGGGCTGCACCTGCAGACCAGTGCCAACTGTCTGACACGCCCCAGTGAGATGAACCCGGTACCTCAGTTGAAAATGCAGAAATCGCCCGCCTTCTGTGTCACTCACGCTGGAAGTTGGAGGCTGGAGCTGTTCCTATTTGGCCATCTTGGGCGTGCCCCCCAATGTAGAGCTTTTATGCCGTAGTTGATCCAACATTCTGTGGAGC
>NW_016855705.1:0-615 GCF_001698545.2 Rhinopithecus bieti | reverse complement strand
GTGTTTGGTTTTCTTTCCTTGTGATAGTTTGCTGAGAATGATGGTTTACAGCTTCATCCACGTCCCTGCAAAGGACATGGACTCATCCTTTTTTATAGCTGTATAGTATTCCACGGTATATATGTGCCACATTTTCTTAATCCAGTCTATCACTGATGGACATATGGGTTGGTTCCAAGTCCTCACTATTGTGAATAGTGCCACAATAAACATACATGTGCATGTGTCTTTATAGTAGTATGACTTATAATTCTTTGGGTATATACCCAGTAAAGGGATTGTTGGGTCAAATGGTATTTCTAGTACTAGATCCTTGAGGGATTGCCACACTGACTTCCACAATGGTTGAACACTCCCAACAACAGTGTAAAAGTGTTCCTATTGCTCCACATCTTCTCCAGCACCTGTTGTTTCCTGACTTTTTAATGATTGCCATTCTAACTGGCATGAAATGGTATCTCATTGTGGTTTTGATTTGCATTTCTCTGGTGACCAGTGACGATGAGCATTTTTTCATGTGTCTGTTGCCTGCATAGATTTCTTCTTTTGAAAAGTGTCTGTTCATATACTTTGTCCACTTTTTGATGGGGTTGTTTTTTTCTTGTATATTTGTTT
>NW_016855704.1:0-1316 GCF_001698545.2 Rhinopithecus bieti | reverse complement strand
CTTTTTTTTTGTTTTTATCTGAGGATACTTCTTTTTTCACTGTAGGCCTCAATGTGCTCCCAAATATCCCTTTGTGGGTTCCACCAAAACTCTGTTAGCAAAATGCTCCATGAAAAGAAAGGTGTAACTCTTTGAGATAAATTCACACAGCACGGAGAACTATCTCAGAAACCTTCTTTCTAGTTTTATATGAGGATATTTTCCTTTTCACCACGGACTTCAATGAGATCCAAAATATCCTAGTTCAGATTAGAAAAAAACAGTGCTAACACAGTGATCCATGAGAAGTTTCTTGTAATGCTGTGAGGTGAATTAAAACACCTCAAAGCGGTTTCTCATAAAGCTTCTTTCTCGTTTTCATATTAGGATATTTCATTAGTCATCATAGGTCTCAATGCGATCCAAAATATCCCTTCTCAGATTCCCCCAAAACAGTGCTACCAAACTGTTCCATGTAAAGAACCGTGTAACTCTGAGCTGAATTCACAAATCACAAAGCAGTCTCTCAGAAACCTTCTTTCTAGATTTTGTCTGAGGATATTTCCTTTGTCATCATAAGCTTCAATGCACTCTGAAATATCCCATTGCAGATTCCAAGATAACAGTGTTAGCAAACTGCTCAGTGAAATGAATAGTGTAACTCTGTGAGGTGAATTGACACAACATAAGGCAGTTTCTCAGAGATCTTCTTTTTGGTTTTCATCTGAGGAAATTTCCTTTGTCACCATAGGCGTCAATGTACTGCCAAATATCCTATTGCAGATTTCACGAAAAAAGTGTTATCAAACTGCTCAATGAAAAGAATGGTATAGTTCTGTGAGATGAATTCACACATCACAAAGCAGTTTCTTAGAAAGCTTCTTTCTAATTTTTATGTGAGGATATTGCGTTTTCCACTATAACCCACAATGCACTCCCAAATATCCTGTTGCAGATTCCATGAAAGTAGTGTTAGCAAACTGCTCCGTGAAAAGAAAAGTGTGAATCTGTGAAATGAATTCACACATCACAAGCAGTTTCTCAGAAAGCTTTTTTTTTTTGGTTTTTGCCTGAGGATATTTCCTTTGTCACCATAGGTTTCAAAGCACTCCAAAATATCCCTTCTCAGATTCCCAAAAACAGTGCTACCAAACTGATCCTAGAAAAGGGTCATGCGGCTCTGTGAGATGAATTAGCACATCTCAAAACAGTTTGTCAGAAACTTCTTTCTAGTTTTCGTCTGAGGATATTTCATTTCTCACCATAAGCCTCAATGCTCTCCTAAATATCCTTTCTTAGACACCACAAAAACAGTGATGCCAAAATGCTCCCTCAAC
>NW_016855703.1:0-420 GCF_001698545.2 Rhinopithecus bieti | reverse complement strand
TTGAGGCTGAGTCTCACTCTGTTGCCAAGCTAGAGAGAAGTGGAGTGACCTCGGTTCACTGCAACCACCGCCTCCTGGGTTCAGGTGATTCTGCTGCCTCAGTCTCTCGAGTAGCTGAGACTACAGGTGCGCGCCACCACACCCAGCCAATTTTTGTATTTTTAGTAGATATGGGGTTTCACCATGTTGGCCACGATGTTCTTAATCTCTTTACCTTGTGATTCACCCACCTCACCCTCCCAAAGTGCTGGGATTACAGGTGTGAGCCACTGCTCCCGGCCCACAATCTTTTATTTCTCTAAATAAATTCATTCAGAAAAAATTTTGCAAGGTAGATACCTTGGCAAAAGTTCATATAAATTTTAAGGACCTTGAACTGGATAAAGCACATATTCTTGTGTTTCTTTTTTCTTTTCTTTT
>NW_016855702.1:0-613 GCF_001698545.2 Rhinopithecus bieti | reverse complement strand
ATTTATATATATATAATATATATATTATATGTATAATATATATATGCAGAGCACAGGGGATTCTTGGGGCAGCAAATTATTGTGTAATAATGGTGGTTACATAGCATTATACATTTGCCAAAACTCAGAAAAATTAAAGCACCAAGAGTAAATTTTAATATAAACTATACACTTTGGTGATAATGATGTGTCAATATTGGTCTATTGATTAAAACAAATGAACCTCTCTAGTGTGGGCTATTGATGGTGGGGAGGCTGTGTGTGTACGGGGAAGGGCATATACAGGAACTCTCTGTACTTTTCACTCAATTTTGCTATGTGTATTAGCCCGTTTTCATGCTGTTGATAAAGACATGCCTGAGGCTGGGAAATTTATAAAAGAAAGAGGTACAACTGAACTCACAGTTCCACGTGGCTAGGGAGGCCTCTCAATCATGGCAGAAGGCAAGGAGGAGCAAGTCACATCTTACATGGATGGTGGCAGGCAAAAAAAAAAAAAAAAAAAAGCTTGTGCAGAGAAACTCTCATTTTTAAAAAACCATCAGATCTCACTGAGATCCATTCACTATCATGAGAATAGCATGGGAAAGACCTGTCCCCATAATTCAGGCAT
>NW_016855701.1:0-594 GCF_001698545.2 Rhinopithecus bieti | reverse complement strand
TATCAATTCATATCAAAATCACTCTATGTGCTACACAATGCCTACATACTTCTAAAGTCTAGTAATAAAATGACATATGTATGACATTACGAATTTCAGTAACAAAAACCTTTAGAAATGTTGCTCACGTTCTTCCTCAAGTTTCCAAAAGGGTTGTGCATGACTTGATTGTTGCCATGTTAACTTTGTTCTGAGGGAATCAACAACCATATCTAAGAGAGTATTCCCTATTCACTTAAGTAGAAACTCAGGCTAAGGCAACAGAGTCGTCCAAATGGTCGACTGAGTTACTGGGAGAGCTAAAAGACAAATCAATCTCTCTTCTAGCCATTACTAATTCTTCCTTGAGCACAAATTATGCATTTTGCTAGCTGGTTTCAACCAGAGGAAGCACAAGTTTCCCACAGAGTCAGGCTGAGTTTTGAACTGATTTTCCTGCAGGGATGGCCAAATGGCTCACAAATGGCTTTGCATTCCTTCAGAGGCTGAATATCTGAACTTGAGATGAAATTAACAATGATGGGTCATGAATAATCAAATTCTTCATTAAAAAATTCACTCATTCTAAAAAGGCCTTCTCCTGCAGCAGCATCC
>NW_016855700.1:0-2133 GCF_001698545.2 Rhinopithecus bieti | reverse complement strand
GCATTAGAGTCTCTCCACAGCAGAATTAATCAAGCAGAAGAAAGAATTAGTCAGCTTGAAGACAGGCTGTTTGAAAATACACAGTCAGGGGAGTCCAAGAAAAAAGAATAAAAATAATGAAATTTATGACATAGCTTCAAAAAGGCAAGTCTAAGTTACTGGCCTTAAAGTGGAGGTAGAGAGGGAGATCAGAGTAGAAAGTTCATTCAAGGAGATAATAACAGATAACTTCCCAAACCTAGAGAAAGATATTAATATTCAAGTAGAAGAAACTTATAGAACACCAAGCAGATTTAACCCAAATAAGACTACCTCAAGTTATTTAATAATCAGACTTCCAAATGTCAAAGATGAAGAGATGAAGAAAGGATCCTAAAAGCAGCAAGATATAAGAAAAAGATACCATATAAAGGCGCTCCAACACATCTCGCTTTAGATTTCTCAGTGGAACTCTTACAGGCCAAGAGGGAGTGGCATTATATATGTAAAATGCTGAAGGAAAAACTTTTATTCTAGAATATTAAATCCAGTGAAAATATTCTTCAAACATGAAGGAGAAATGAAGAATTTCCCAGACAAACAAAATCTCAGGGATTTTATCAACACCAGACTTGTCCTACAGGAAATGTTAAAGGGAGTTCTTTGATCTGAAAAAAGAAAGGATGTTAACAAGCAACAAGAAATCTGGCTGGGCATGGTGGTTTATGCCTGTAATCCCAGCCCTTTGGAAGGCCAAGGCAGGTGGATCACAAGGTCAGGAGTTCAAGAGCAGCCTGACCAAGACGGTGAAACCCTGTCTCTACTAAAACTACAAAAATTAGCCAGGTGTGGTGGTGGGTGCCTGTATTCCCAGCTACTCATGAGGCTGAGTCAAGAGAATCGCTTGAATCCGGGAGGAAGAGGTTGCAGTGAGCTGAGATGGCGCCACGGCACTCCAGCCTGGGTGACAGAGCAAGACTCCATCTCAAAAAAAAAAAAAAGAAAAGAAAAAGAGAAATCATCTGAAGATACAAAACTCACTGGTAACAATAAGGACATAGATAAATATGGACTATTATAACACTGTAATTGTAGTGTGTAAAATACTAATGTCTTGAGTAGGAACACTAAAAAATGAACCTATCAAAATAATAAGTATAACAACTTTTAAGACACAGAAAGTATAATAAGATATAAATAGAAACAAAAAAGGTTAAAAAATTGAAAAATGAAGTTCAAGTGTAGAGTTTTATTTGTTTTCTCTTTGTTTGTTTGTTGCTTGTTTTTTCAATAAGAGATAAGTTGTCATCAGTTTAAAACATGGGTTACAAAATGTTATTTGCAAGCCTCAGGGCAACCTCAAATCACAGATACACAAAAAATATAAAACAAGAAATTAAAACATATCATGAGAAAAAATCACTTTCCCAAAAAGCCAGATAGGAAGGAAGAACAACAAGACCACACAATGACCAGAAAACAAATAGCAAAATGGCAGCAGTAAGTCCTACTTATTAATAATAAAATTAAATATAAATGGACTAAACTTTCCAATCAAAAGACATAGAGTAGCTGAATGAATTAAAAGACAAGATCCAATGACCTGTTGCCTACAAGAAACACACTTCACCTATAAAGATACACATAGATAAAATGAAGGGATGGAAAAATGTACTCCCTGCAAATGGAATTCCATGCAAATTGAAAAGGGCAAGAGTAGCTCTACTTATATAGATAAAATAAAGTTCAAGATAAAACTATAAAAGAGAAAAGGTCATTATATAATGATTAAGGGATTGATTCAGCCAGAGGATATACCAATTGTAAATACACCTACACCCATCTCTGGAGCACTCAAATATATATTCAAGCATAAGAAACTTATAGAATACCAAGCAGATTTAACCCAAATAAGACTACCTCAAGATATTTAGTAATCAGACTTCCAAATGTCAAAGATGAAGAGATGAAGAAAGGATCCTAAAAGCAGCAAGATACAAGAAAAAGATACCATATAAAGGTGTTCCAACACATCTGGCAGTAGATTTCTCAGTGGAAACCTTTTCTGGAAATGAACTTATTTCTCCTTTGTTTATAAAGCATAGTTTGGGCAGATATGAAATTCTTGGTTGGAGTTTCTTTTCTCTAAGAATG
>NW_016855699.1:0-591 GCF_001698545.2 Rhinopithecus bieti | reverse complement strand
AAATGGCCCGGAGTTTGGTTTATCTTGGTGTAGGTCAAATTTGGTTGATAGGAGTTTTCAAATACTATATATATCCTTAGTAATTTATTTGTCTGCTTCATTTATCACTAATTAATAGAGGAGAGTTTAAATTTACAGCTGTGATTATGGATTTATCTATTCTCTTTTTTAATTTTGTGAAATTTTGCTTCATGTATTTTGAAGTTCTGTTATTTCTTGCATAATCACTTACTGTTTGCATTGTGTATCTCCTCCATCCTAGTACTTTCAACCTAGCTGTGTTTTTATATTTTAAGTGCATTATTGGTTAACAGCATATAATTGGATATTGATTTTTAAATCAAGTTCATCCACCTCTGTCTTTTCTTGGAGTGTTTAATATATTTATATTTAGTGGGATTATTGACATGGCTGTGTTTAACTGTACCCACTCTCTTTTTGTTTTCTATTTGTTCTTTCTCTTATTTGTTATGTATATCCTTCTTTCATGTCTTCTTTTGGGTTGAGGGTTTTTTTTTTTTTGTATTTAATCCTGTTTTCTTTACTGGCTTTTAATAATAGCTTTTGTATTATTATTTTTTAGTTGTTGTG
>NW_016855698.1:0-594 GCF_001698545.2 Rhinopithecus bieti | reverse complement strand
TTTTATTTTATTATTTTATTTTATTTTATTTTATTTTATTTTATTTTATTTTATTTTATTTTATTTTATTTTATGTTATGATGGAGTTTTGCTCTTTTGCCCAGGCTAGAGTGACCTGGTATGATCTTAGGTCACTGCAACCTCCACCTCCCAGGTTCAAGCGATTCTCCTGCCTCAGCCTCTCAAGTAGCTGGGATTACAGGTGCTGCCACCCCACCTGGCTAATTTTTGTATTTTTATTAGAGACGGGGTTTTGCCATGTTGGCCAGGCTGGCCTTGAACTCCTGACCTCAGGTGATCCACCTCCCTCAGCCTCTCAAAGTGTTAGGATTACCGGCGTGAGCTACTGTGCCCGACCAGCCCTGCTCTTTTATTTATGTTTTCTCAAGGAAAGGGCCCTGCCTTTTTTTCCTCTTGTTTTCTTCACTTGCATTCCACCACCCCGTACCTGTACATCTCCACCTCCGAACTCACTCCCCAGCCTTTCCCTGGTGCTGTCCTCCTTTGAACGAGGGCCCTGCCTTTTTTTTCTTCTTGTTTTCTTCACTTGCATTCCACCACCCCATACCTGTACATCTCCAGGTCCAAACTCAC
>NW_016855697.1:0-1316 GCF_001698545.2 Rhinopithecus bieti | reverse complement strand
GTGACCTCGACTCGCTGCAAAAACCGCCCAACGGTTTCACCCCATTCTCCTGCCTCAGCCTCCAGAGTAGCTGGGACTACAGGCGCCCGCCACCACGCCCAGCTAATTTTTTGTATTTTTAGTAGAGTCGGGTTTCACCATGTTAGCCAGGATGGTCTTGATCTCCTGACCTTGTGATCGACCCGCCTTGGCCTCCCAAAGTGCTGGGATTACAGGCGTGAGCCACCGTGCCTGGCCGAGGAGTGCTATCTTTTAATGGAGAAGGTTGGATACCTCTGAGTCTCACTCTGTTGCCCAGGCTGGAGTGCAGTGGTGTGATCTCAGCTCAGTGCAACTTCCGCCTCCCCAGTTTAAGTGATTCTCGTGCCTCAGCCTCCTGAGTAGCTAGGATTACAGGCGCGTGCCACCAGGCCCAGCTAATTTTTGTATTTTTTGTAGAGACTGGGTTTTACCATGTTGGCCAGGCTGGTCTTGAACTCCCGACCTCAAGTGCCTTGGTCTCCCAAAGTGCTGGGATTACAGGTATGAGCCACCGTGCCCAGCCTTGGCTGAGCATTTAAATGCCTCTGGAACTCAATGACTTTAACTATTAATGAGAGGGAGCAGGGACCACCCCTTTTTGAGGCCTTCAGGCACCCGAGCATGGAAATAAAGGAAAATCATGAATTCCTTCAAGGGAAATTCCAGGCTCCTAGCTAGTCCTGAGAAGTAAATAAGCAACTTGATAAGCAAGAAGGTAATGGTAGTTTAAAACAGTAGTTAGAATCACAGGATGTTTGGTTCCCCTACAGAAACTAAAGATGACATCTTAACATATGTCTCTGAGTTATTTTTCAGGAACTCAAACCCCTACCAAATGGATCTGCTGGCACGTTAGACCTCAGACAACAGGGAGCTGAGAACTGAACTCTGCCCACTGTCTTTGTTCTCAATTTCTTCCTGAGGGGCCTGGAGGAGGTCACACCCACAAGCCAGAGCTAACATTCTTTGCTGCTGACCCCAAATCTTTGAACAAAGCTTCTCTTCCTCAACCAATTTCAGATCAGAAAATCTTGAGTCTATCTGTGACCTGTAAGCCCCCACTTCGAGACATCCCACCCTTTTAGGCCAAACCAGTATATAATCTCCATGTATTGATTTATGATTTTGCCTGTAACTTCTGCTTTCCTAAAATCTACCCCTACCTTTAAAAATTCTTTCTTTCGAGCCAGGCACAGTGGCTCACGTCTGTAATCCCAGCACTTTGGGAGGCTGAGGCAGGAGAATTTCTTGAGGCCAGGTGTTCGAGACCAGCCTGGATAAAATAGCAAGACCCT
>NW_016855696.1:0-1988 GCF_001698545.2 Rhinopithecus bieti | reverse complement strand
TTGTTCAACTTAAAGTGACATAGAATTAAAAGTTTTAGAATAAATTCAATTAATTATAATATAATAGAAAACAATGTAGGTTCTAAGAAATATCCAGTTTAAATTTTATGAAACTTCAAATAAGAGAGTGTTTTATTTAGCAAGTAGAAATGAGATAGCTTCTTAAGTATGGTTTATTCTACAAAATGTTCTAAAGGTCCAGTCCAATGCTTAGGGCATAATATGTTCCCAATCATTGTGAGTAAGTTATTTAGAGACGTGGTTATATGGAACAACATTTCATTCAAAGAAAGAAAAGCATTAAAATAAAACCTTCAGATGCAAAACTATTGCTGTATGAATGGAAAACAAAGTTTTATTTATTGTAAGTGTGCATATGATGGGAGTAGGGTAGGACAGATAACATAATGAGTGACAATAGGCAAAATACAATAGGTAGGAAATATACCTAGAAGAGCTACTGATTTTCTGTTGATGTATCCAAGTGAGAAAATAAAAAATCTAATTTTCAGTCCTTGTTTTGCTTATAATATTTTCCATCATTATTTTCCCATTACACTCTAAAATTTTGAGAATTAATGAGTAATCTTTAAAGGCTTCCCCTATCCCAGTTGTCTAATTTCCATTAAAGATGCTTAATAGTCATAGCAGGGACATGAATAAATACCTTCAGGTTCAAACACACACATGTGCACAACATGTACACACAAACACACCCATATATTGCCGCACTAAAATATCTTATTTCTAAAAAATAAATAGCAAAAGAGACATTAAAATCTTGGCCCCTTTTACACTCAAATATTACTATTTGTGATCTCTAAATAAGATTTTAAGAAGACTTTTGATCCTCAAGTCACGGCATATACATTGCTGTACTCGTCTCCTCTTATATCTGAAATATGAAGACCACAGAGCTTTGCTAAGGAAGAGCACAGAAAGAGATTGTATTTTGGCCTATGACATGACAGGACAGCAAGGGCACTTGCGACATCAGGAAGCCATGGGAAATTCTGAGAGCCTGTCTCCTCTGTGACCTGTGAGTTTTGAAAATGCTGGAGCAAAATTCCTGGCAGTGAGCATTAACCTGGCCCTTTTCCTTGGGTATGCTGTCAATTCTGCCAGTTCTTTAGGTTTTCTTCCTGACTTCTACAGTCTCACTCTTGAAGGTCTTTTAGACCTTCTTTTAGAACTTGAGCTATTGTCAAGACGTTTTCTGAAATTATTGGGGCATATGAATAGTACTAAACATAATGACTGTAGCTATTTCAGTTAAAGAACCCCTGCAGGGAAAGTTCACATAAATTCTCTCTTCTAAGCTGCCTTCTATAAATTATTTGAATAACAGTACATGGCTCATATATAGCTATCATGAATTGAACAAGTTTAAAAGGAGCCAGATGCTGTACTGAGTCACTTACTAATCAGGAAATTGCTGAAACATTGCTATTACGGACCCTCTACTAATTGAAGGAAATGAGGCTTAGAAAGGTTAAATAACTTGTTCAAGTTCACTCAGTTAAAATGAAAAAAAAAAAAAAAAAAAAAAAAAAAACTGAGACTATTATGGAAAATTCATTGTGTAAGGATAATGTTATCACAATAATACAATTTTTATGATATTTATATAATTATTATTTTCCTCCAACTAAGATTTTATCAGCCTCATGATCATGACTTCAGTAATGAGATTTGGTAGAAAGAAAAAAAATATAGGAGTCTTGCTGGTTTGGGTTTTGAAGTCCTGAAGCCTTAAGAAACTCTAGGTAGGCCGGGCGCGGTGGCTCAAGCCTGTAATCCCAGCACTTTGGGAGGCCGAGACGGGCGGATCACGAGGTCAGGAAATCGAGACCATCCTGGCTAACACTGTGAAACCCCGTCTCTACTAAAAAATACAAAAAACTAGCCGGGCGAGGTGGCGGACGCCTGTAGCCCCAGTTACTGGGGAGGCTAAGGCAGGAGAATGGCGGGAACCCGGGAGGCGGAGC
>NW_016855695.1:0-1314 GCF_001698545.2 Rhinopithecus bieti | reverse complement strand
CCAGGTTGAGGTGGTCTCAGATGGAGATGAGGAACTTGTTGGGAACTGGAGCAAAGGTGACTCTTGCTATGTTTTAGCAAAGAGACTGGTGGCATTTTGCCCCTGCCCTAGAGATTTGTGGAACTTTGAACTTGAGGAAGATGATGTAGGGTATCTGGTGGAAGAAATTTTTAAGCAGCAAAGCATTCAAGAGGTGACTTGGGTGCGGTTAAAACATTTCATTTTAAAAGGGAAACAGCATAAAAGTTCAGAAAATTTGAAGCCTGATGATGCAATAGAAAATAAAAACCCATTTTCTGAGGAGAAATTCAAGCTGGCTGCAGAAATTTACATACATAACATGGAGCCAAATGTTAATTGCTAAGACAATTGGAAAAATGTCTCCAGGGCATGTCAGAGACTTTTGCGGCAGCCCCTCCCATCACAGGCCCAGAGGCCTATGAGGAAAAAATGGTTTTGTGGTCTGGGCCCAGGACCCTCCTGCTGTGTGCAGCCTAGGGACTTGGTGCCCTGCATCCCAGCTGCTATAGCCATGGCTAAAACAGGCCAAGGTACAGCTCAGGCCATGGCTTCAGAGCATGCAAGCCCCAAGCCTTAGCAGCTTCCACATGGTGTTGAGCCTGCAGGTACACAGAAGTCAAGAACTGTGGTTTGGGAACCTCCACCTAGATTTCAGAGGATGTGTGGAAATGCCTGGATGTCCAGGCAGATGTTTGCTGCAGTGTCGGGGGTCTCATGGAGAACCTCTGCTAGGGCAGTGCAGAAGGAAAATGTGGGGTCAGAGCCCCCATAGAGAGTCCCCACTGGGGCACTGCCTAGTGGAGCTGTGAGAAGAGGGCCACCATCCTTCAGACGCCAGAATGGTAGATCCACCAACAGCTTGCACTGTGAGCCTGGAAAAACCACAGACACTAAACACCAGCCTGTGAAAGCAGCTGGGAGGGAGGCTATACTCTCCAAAGCCACAAGGGCAGAGCTGCCCAAGACCACAGGAACCCACCTCTTGCATCAGTGTGACCTGGATATGAGAATGTGAGACATGGAGTCAAAGAAGATCATTTTGGAGCTTTAGGATTTGACTGCTCCACTGGATTTTAGGCTTGCATATGGCCTTCAGCCCCTTTGTTTTGGCCAATTTCTCCCATTTGGAATGGGTGTATTTATCTAATGCCCATAGCCCCATTGTATCTAGGAAGTAATGACTTACTTTTTATTTTACAGGCTTATAGGTGGAAGGGACTTGCCTTGTCTCAGATAAGACTTTGGACTGTGGACTTTTGAGTTAATGCTGAAATGAGTTAAGACTTTGGGAAC
>NW_016855694.1:0-422 GCF_001698545.2 Rhinopithecus bieti | reverse complement strand
TCAGTGGTGTTGAGGGTACAGTTCAGTGATACTGAGGGTACAGCTCAGTGGTGTTGAGGGTACAGTTCAGTGGTGTTGAGGGTACAGTTCAGTGGTATTGAGTGTGTAGTTCAGTGGTATTGAGTGTACAGTTCAGTGGTATTGAGTGTATGGCTCAGTGGTATTGAGTGTACAGCTCAGTGGTATTGAGAGTACAGCTCAGTGGTATTGAGTGTACAGTTCAGTGGTATTAAGTACATTCATAATATATGCACTACCATTACCACCATCCATCTCCAGAGCCTTTTTATTCTCCCAAATGGAAATTCTGTCCCATTAAACTGGAACTCCCCATTCCCCCTCCCCTGCGTCTGCAGACCACCATTCTACTTTCTGTCTCTATGTGCATGACTACTCTAGGGACCTCAGATAATTGGAATTGT
>NW_016855693.1:4721-12427 GCF_001698545.2 Rhinopithecus bieti | reverse complement strand
CCATCTCAAAAAAAAAAAAAAAAAAAAGAATAGTTGCTAGTGGTTTTGCAGGTTTCCAGTAGTTGTAATGCAATTAGGGAAGCTTTGACATATCAAAGGCAGGAGCCACCAATATAGAACAGATTTTAACAAGAATTAGGGTATCTGGGAATTACATGGGAGGAAAATTAACTGAATTCCACAGGTAAAAGTTGAAATTCATTTATTCCTCCAACCATGCACTCTGTTGCTTTCTTGGTGAGAGGAATGACTGACCTGTTTGGTCTTCACGGAGCTTGGTCTTCTCATCTATAAATAAGATAGTAAGTGTTGATCTAAGAATATATGAGTCTAAGTTTTACATAATAGGAAACGTGCATACATGAGCGAAAAGCAGAACCCTCTGATGACTCAGTCTTGTTCCAGCTACAATTTTGTAGACACCATGGACTTACTGTAGGAAAGCAAGTATCTTAGAAAATCCTAAAATTGGCTGGGCATGGTGGCTCATGCCTGTAATCCCAGCACTTTGGGAGGCCGAGGTGGGCAGATCACCTGACGTTAGGAGTTTGAGGCCAACCTGACCGACATGTAGAAACCCTGTTTCTACTGAAAATACAGAATTAGTCAGGCATGGTGGCGCGTGCCTGTAATCCTAGCTACTTGAGAGACTGAGACAGGAGAATGGCTTGAACCCAGGAGGTGGAGGTTGCGGTGAGCTGAGATTGTGCCATTGCACTCCAGCCTGGGCAACGAGCAAAACGCCAGTCTCAAATAAACCAACAACAACAGAAAGAAAATCCTAAAATTAATGGAGCATGGTGGTTTGAAGGTACAGTCCAAGTGACTCCATAAATTTCAGACCATCTAAAAGGGCTAAAGATTAACAAAATGAAGGGCTTAGAGTGATTTGTGATGGGTACTTTCTGTATGTGCAACTTATGTTTAAATGTCCATTATGTCCATATATGTCGATTGTATTCATTGCATTGTGTATATGCAAATTATATCCATATTTCAAAGACTTCCCCAATAATTGTGTTTCAGTTTCCCAATTACTTTTTATTCTTCTTGTCCTGCTTCAATCTAAATTAGTTTAAACTGTGAATTGCTTTGGTCTAAAATGATGAAAGCACTCAAAATGAAGGCAGACCTTGGAGTTCAGATTCTACTACTTGTTAGCTGTGAAACCAGTCTACATTGTTCACTTACACTCTTAAGAAAGCAGCCTTTTATACAAAATGAAAACAAATGGGACTGATGTGATGGTTAAGTTATTTAATGGATATAATAAACACTTACATGAAAAAAATGAGAATGTGAAAAAATTATTGAGTATAGATGAGGCATAACCATCCTTGCTGAATTATAGCATTAAAACTATCATCCTTAATTATATTTATATATATATAGGAGGTATATATACTCGTATAATTAATATAAATTATATAAAAAAATTATAATGGCTGGGCATGATGACTCATGCTTACAATCCCAGCACTTTGGGAAGCTGAGACAGGTGAATCAGTTGAGGTCAGGAATTCAAGACCAGCCTGGCCAACATGGTGAAACCCCGTCTCTGCTAATAATACAAAAATTAACTGGGAGTGGTAGTTGTAAAGGTAAACTGAGACTAGAGCTGAACCAGGAACGAAGACACAAGGCAAATGGCAGTGAGAATATCCTTTTATTAGGGCTTGCGGGCGAGATTCCTCGGTCCAAAGCCATGGGCCGAGGAAGTTGCACTGAGGGAGGATGTTAGGGGCTTTTTACAGCCCGAGAGGTAGGGAAGCTGGTTGTGCAAACAGGGCCTGGGGAGTCTTGAAACTGCTAGGGCAGGAGTTGAGTAAGGGTCATGACAAAGGGGTCTTTGGAAACTGTTATCCAAAGCTGCTGTTTACAAACTTGTGGAATGCAGGTGAACTGCAGGTCATGGGGGGGTGTGGTTGCCCAACGAGCACTCTGACGCGTGTAAGTCTGCCGGTGTGTACAAGGGTGAAGGGAGTCTTTAACAAAAGGCCTGCTATGCCGGGTAATGCCGCCATGTCAGGTCTAGATTCCTGCCTAACAGTAGTGGGTGCCTGTAATCACACCTACTCCGGAGACTGGAGTAGGAGACTCACTTGAGCCCAGATGGTAGAGGTTGCAGTGAGCAGAGATCGTGCCACTGCACACTCCAGCCTGGGTAACAGAGTAACACTGTGTCTGAAGGAAAAAAAAAAAAAAAAAAAAAGAGTCACTATGTAGTTCTCACGACTCAATTAAAATACTATAGTTAGGATGCTTTGTTTGTGTTAAAACTAAGAATACACTTGTACAGAACTTGTGGAAGAAGCTTGGAACAGAGGCTGCACGTGCATTAAGACTGAGAGGACTTGCAAAGAGTTAGAAGACTTTTAATATTTTACTTCTACATCAAGGTTTCTTAACTATGGCACTGTAGACATGTAGGGCTGGAGAACTCTCTGTGGTGGGGCCATGCTATGCACCGGGGGAGGTCCAGCAGCATCTCTGGGCGTTCCTTCTTGGATGCCAGCAACACCCTCACCATATGATGACCACCAAAAGTGTCTCCAGACATTGCCCACTGTCCCCTTGGAGGGCAGCATGACGCCAATTGAGAACCACCTAAAGTTTCCCCAGTGAAATTGCATTACTTCTCTAATTTTAATAGCAACTTAAAAAATTACAGATGTCATTTTTAAACCAACAAGATTAGTCTGTGTCTGGACAGGGAGGGAGAGGACAAAGACGACTAAGATGGCGCATTTCCGGGTTCTTCATCACCAACTTAGGGGCGTGCTGGAAAATGCAGCCCGGCCCGGGAAAAATACAGACCAACTGAGCAGGTGCAACGTGCCCTCAATTTGAGGAAACTGAAACTTACCTGGCCAGGCCTATGGAGACGCCCCTATCACGCCCTTGTCCTGCCCACTGCCCTCCCCCTTCCAGTACCAATGCATGCAAGTCCGCTGCTGGCAGGAGCCGGGGTGACTTCTTCGGCCCCCGCATTCATGGACCTGAGAACCTCACCAAAGAGTCCCGGCGCGACTTTCCTGGCCCCATACCTGAGGACCAGTGAACCTCACCCTTTCCGCCTTCACATTGGCTAGCTAATAAAATTTCTTTTTTACCTTGCCTACTTGCCTCTTCTCTGGCGCCTGCACCGGTGGTCACATAAAACAAATCAGTCTGTCCAGTTTTACGTATTGAAGAGTTGGATGTTTTTATGAGGCCTTTTGTACTTGGTGTTCTGAAAGCACCAGCTTAACAAAAAGTGATGTTGCATGACTGTCCCAACGACTCCTGGCAGCAGCTATGAAAGCGTCCCAGGAACCAAAAGCCAGCCTGATGTTGCCCTCACGTACCTGTGACTCTTTCAGTGTGGCGATTCTAAGTAATGAAGCACTTAGGTGTGCTACTTCTGGGATAAAGCACTTCTGCATGTTAGTTGATGATATCAGTAGGTTATCTATTCTGATTTAGTAATGCATTATGAATGCACAGCTTAATCAGTTGAATATGATTTAGCTCCAAGGCACTGATCAGCAAACTAGTGCACATAAGCCAACTGGCCTGCAGGTTGTTTTTGTAGATAGTTTTATTACAACACACATACATCTGTTTACATAAACACATCTATCTGTTTACATATTGCCAGTGGTTTCCAGGTGGAGTTAAATACGACAACATAGACAGTGAGGGTTAAGGCTGAGGAGGTCGCAGATGGAGATGAGGAACTTACTGGGACCTGGAGCAAAGGTCACTTTTGTTATGCATCAGCAAGGAGGTTGGAGGCCTTGTGCTTCTGCCCTAGGGATCTGTGGAACTTTGAACTTAAGAGTGATGATTTAGAGTATCAGGTGAAAAAATCTGTAAGTAGCAAAGCATACAAGATGTGTTCTGTCTGCTTCTAAAAGGCTATGCTCATATGCATAAGCAAAAAACCACTTGAAACTGGAACGTATATTTTGAAAGGAAGGAGAGTGTAAAAGGTTTGAAAATTTGCAACCTTGCCATGTGGTAAAAAAGAAAAGACTATTTTCTAGGGAGAAATTCAGGCATGCTGCAGAAATTTGAGTAACTAAAAGGAAGACAAGGGTTGATAACCAAGACAATGGGGAAAATTCTATTAATAGGTACAGTCCAAGTAACTGCATAAATTTCAGACCAATTAAAAGTTTTAAAGATTAATAAAATGAAGAGCTTGTAATGATTTGTGATGGGTACATTATGTATAAGCATATTGTTTATAAGACTTTCCCAATAATTGTGTTTCAGTTGCCTAATTTCTGTTTATTCTCATTGTGCAGAAGTAAGTTACTACCAGCTCCAGTATAAATTAGTGTAAATTGTGAATTGCTTTGATCTAACATGAAAAGAGCACTCAACATGAAGCTCCTTAAAACATTTCAGATACCTTCATGATAGCCCCTCCTATTACATACTGAATCCTAGGAGGGGAAAATGATCTCCTGGGCCAGGCCCAAGGCCTTGCTGCCCTGCACAACCTCAGGACGCTGCTTCATGCATGCCAGCTGCTCTGGCTCTGACTCCAGCTGCACCCTTGGCTCAGAGGACCCTGGTACGGCTCAGGACACTGCTTCAGAACCTTCAGGCTGTAAGCCTGTGGCTTCTACATGATGTTAAGCCTGCAGGTGCATTGAGCACAAGAGTTGAAGCTTGGTAGCCTCTGCCTAGATTCAGAGGATATACAGAAAAAGCCTGGGTGTCCAGACATAAGCCTGCTGCAGGAACAGAACTGTCATGGAGAACCTCTGCTAGGGCATTGCAAAGGGCAAATGTGGGATTGGAGCCCTGATACAGAGTCCTCACTGGAGCACTGCCTAGTGGAGCTGTGTTAGATACAGTTAGGTTCCCTCTTCAAACAGCTTATCCAGCTTCCCCGTTCTCTGTCCTATAATTCCAAATAACCCCTTGCCTTTCCTGTGCTCCAGTTTGTCTGAATATGCTTAGGTATGCCTGAACTTGCTACAACCCCAGCCTGCATTCCTTTCCTTATTAGGGAATAGGTTACTTTCCTAGTTCCTCTGTAATTGACCTTCCTTCTCTCTCTTCTCACCTTCCTTACCTTATCTAAGAAAGTTTAAATGTTTAGCCAGTTGGGACTAGTTTAGACTGTGTGGCCCAACCCTGGCCAATAGGGGAAAGACACAGAGAAGCACAAGCTGCATTAGAGGTAATAAAACCCCTCCTTTCCTTTGTTCTGTGTGCTTTTGCCATTGCTCCATATGCGAGATGCACCCTTCTGCAGAAGTGAATTTTCTTTGTTGACACATTCTTTGTCTAAGTGCTTTTTTCTTTGCATTTCCAAGCTCTTATTCCCAACAAGCTATGAGAAGAGGTGCACCATCCTCCAGACCCCAGAATGGCGGGCATTCAACACCAGCTGGTGAGAGCAACTGCAGGGTCTTTACCTTGCAGCGACAGGAGTGGAGCTGTCCATGGCCTTGGTATCCCACTCCTTGTGCCACTGCGCCCAGGATATGAGACGGAGTCAAAGGAGATTCTTGGAGAATCTCCCTAAAATCTAACGATTCCTTGCTGCGTTTTGGACTTTCATGGGGCCTGTTGGCCCTTTCTTTTGGCCAATTTCTCCCTTTTGGAACAGGGATGCCTATATTCACCTAATGCCTATATTCCCATTTTATCTGGGAAGTAACTAATTTGGTTTTGATTTTCCAGGCTCATAGGCAGAGGGACTTGCCTTGTGTCAGATGACACTTTGGATCTTTGAGTTAATGCTAGAATGAGTTGACTTTGGAAGACTATTGGGAAGCCGTAATTGTATGTTACAATGTGAAAAGGGAGGGGCCGGGTGTGGAATGATAGGATTTGAATGTGTGTCCCTGTCCAAATCTCACATTGAATTGTAATCCCCAATTTTGGAGGTGGGGCCTCGTGGGTAATAATTGGATCATGGGGGTAACTTATCATAGTTTAGCAACATCTCTGGTGGTACTGTATACTGAGTGAATTCTGATATGATCTGGTTGTTTGAAAGTGTGTAGCACTTTTCTTGCTCTCTCTGTCCCTCCTGCTTTTCCCATGTGATACGTCCCTGGTTCCACTTCACCTTCTACCATAGTTGTCAAGTTTCGTGAGTCCTCCCCAGAAGCAGAAGCTGTTATGCTTCCTTACAGCCTACAGAGCCTTCAGCCAATTCATTTTTTTTTTAAATAAATTACCCAGTCTCAGGTGTTTCCTTATAGCAATGCTCCTTAGAATGGACTAGTAAAACATAGGACAGCAATTTTTACCATTTAACAAGGCAGACTGTTTTGAATGAAAATATTTTAGGTTGTTTCTTGCTTTTAATTTATAGTTTTCTAGTTCACTTATGGCAGATATGCTTATTTTTAAAGAACATTAAAGTTTAGGCCTTTAGAATTTGTTCGTTAAATAGTTATTGATTATTTAAAAAACACAAAACATGTTTTATTTGTCATGATTATAACAGTCAAAGGGAAGGGGTGGGCAACTCTCAGGACCACATAGAAACAGATGTGCTCCTGAGAAGTACGACAGTGGCAAAAAATTACTCTGCTAGATAAAGCGTATTCCAGAAGTGAATGTAAGAAAAGCTGAAATGGTAACATATGAGGAAATAATGAATGCATTATGATTTGGTAACATACAGGAAATAATGAATGCATTGTGACTTTTTAGCTCTGCATACCCATTTTCTTATAGTTTGTTGAGGAGAAAGAGAAATGAGGATGATTTTGATTCCCAGTGGAAAAGGTTCCTGCAGAACTGCCCTGCCTTTTGACACTATTATGGTATTAAAAGTCCCCTGTAATTTTATAAGTCTTTACCATCTTGGCACACTTGCATTCATTTTAGTCAAGTACAGTCACCTTTAGATTTCAGGCTTGCAGAGTCTTTAAAAAATGCACATTGGAGAACACATAGTCTTCTAACAGTAAAATCTCGGCTTATTAGACTGTTTAGTGACTGGGGTATTCAGAGTCAGTTAGAAAAGTGTCGTTAGAATTTCAGCATATGGAGATGTCTTTGATAGAGAAACTTGGGAGAATCAGGCAAACCCTGGCATGCTGAGCATAGAGTGTCCTCATCTGCATGGGCACTTAGACACCTGGACAAATCAATCAGCAGTAAGGCAGGATGGAGGAGTTCACAGAATACATGCTGCCCACTACCCAGAGCTGTGAGGAAATCATGAGGACCAACTGAGCATTTATTGTGCAGATGTGCACATGGTTTCTATGCCCTGGGATGTGTTGTTATGCCCAGTGTTTTGTTTTTCTAAGACCACCAGAGCGGGTACAAAAGAACCAGCGACTAGGCAAGGGGTAGGAGCAAAACTGCAAGTTTATTTTGGTCACCTAGCTTCAAGGGAAGAAGGTGGGTAGGGAGAGGTCTGTTGGCCCCCCCCCCCCCGACAAAAGGGGCCCCCAGAGTCACCCGTACAGCTCTCGGACGGAGTTCCAACAGTTCCGACCGCAGTGAGGAATCAACCGCAGTGGGGAAGCTGGGAAGTCCGCGCGTGGCGATCCTCCGGAGCGGCTTTTCTAGGAGTGGGAGGGCGATAGGCGGGGCACGGGCGTGTCCGGGGGCGTTCCGCAGGTGCGACCAGGTAAATCTTGGTCTCTTCAGATTGACATCACCTGGCGCATGCCTAGTTGGTCTGCACCTTCCCGGGTCGCCGGCTGGATTTTCGCGCGCGCGGGAAAAGTTGGGGG
>NW_016855693.1:0-2090 GCF_001698545.2 Rhinopithecus bieti | reverse complement strand
AGGATCATTGTAGGGAGGAAATCAGCAGTAAGACATATGAACAAAAATCCCTGTGACATGATTAAGTTTAAAGGAAAATGCTGTGCCTTGAGATGCATATGCAAACTCTCCATAAACCTTTTAGCAGCATTGCTCCAGCAAGTCCCACCTTATTCCTAAAGGCGGTTTTCTCCTTGCTCAGTAAACAAACCACACAACGGGTTTTACATGGGTGATGTTCCATTGCCCAGGAATGGGCAGGAGACAAATGCTTTTCTCTTACTTGAGATTGAGAGAATGGTGATGACCTTTAACCAGCAAGCAGCCTTTAGGCACTTGTTTAACAAAGCACATCCTGCACAGCCCAAAATGCATTAAGCCTTTAGTCACCACAGCACATGTCTCTTGCAAGGACAAGGTTAGGGGTAGGGTCACAGATTAACAGCATCTCAAATACAGAACAAAATGGAGTCTCTTATGTCTACTTCCTTCTATATGGACACAGTAACAGGCTGATCTCTCTTTCTTTTCCCCACAAGATGGGGTTTTGCTATGTTGCCCAGACTGGTCCTAAACTCCTGACCTCAAGCGGTTCTCCCACCTCAGCCTCCCGAAGTGCTACAATTACGGGCATGAACCACTGTACCCAACCTATTACTATTTTTTAGTAACTTTATTTAACCCACTTTTGCCCATGGTTTTGAAGTGTGGAGCCATTTCTCAGATGACACATGCTAAACTACTGAACAGCTTGAGAAATGTCACTCTGAAGAGCATGCCTTAGCAAACACTCTCCTACTTATTCTAAAACTCCAGTTGATTGGCTTCCAAGTTCATTTGGTTCTCATTTTCCTAACAAAACCCTGCAAATCATTACCCCCATTTGATGAGGTGCTGGCTGAGAAGTCTGCTTGCCCAGATATGTTTCCCACCTGCGTGTGACAAGGTGTTAAATTCTGAAAGCTGGGAGTGCTGGCCTCAGCTGAGTGATACCAGCGTGGAGTCTTTCAAGGCTGCAGGCAAGATGTCTGCCCACCTAAGGGGGCTGGAGGGGCTATGTTATGGCACCTGCCTCCCTCCCACCTGTGGCTGCTGAGTTGGTATGGCTGTAGGCAGGCGGCCTCAGTATTGTACTGTACTGGCCTTGCCATGAACACCTGAAGGGATTTTATCATACAAATTTGATTCTGTTTTATCAAGAGATGCCAGTAGCACCTCCACTTCCAGTTGCGAAACCTCAAAATATCTCCGGACATTGCCTAATATCCCCTGGGAGATGGCGGGGATGCGGGGAGGGGTGACAGTAGGCATTGTTAATCCTGCTCCAGAACTCTGTATTAAAATACAGAAACGTGATGCCAATCCCATACTTTTATTTAGGATTACGTATGTAACACATATGCTTCTGAGTGAGAAAGTAACTTTGTTTGCTCCAAGCAGAAAATGCTGCATCCTATGTTGTCATGGGGGCAAATACTTAGTAAGGATTTGATCCATGTAGAGGAATGCTCAGTCTGCAGTGGCAGCCAGGTAGTGAGCATATGAAGCCCTGCACACAGCATGAGCTTGTCAAACAGACATCGTTTGCCAAATGGGACTCTGGTATGCAGTCATTGCTGTCTTTAGCTCTTAGGCAGGCAGACTCCTGGCTTCTCCTTCTGTGTCCATCACCTTTGTTGACCACCCTGCTTGCTGACACTGGGCCATCTGCTCCTCTCCCCAGATCCCGGTTCGATCCAGCTTGGCCTCCCTTTGCCCATTCTGTACACCTTTTGTTCTTGGGGAGGAGGAGACTCAGGTAAAGAAGGATAAAGCAAAATGATGTGTTATGCCCAGACCGTTTATTCTCTGAAGAAGACCACCAGAGTCCAGAGTCAAAGCCAAGCGGCAAGGATCTTTACTGCAAGTTCGAACTTGGTCCCTCTGCTCCACAGCATACAAGAGGGCCCCGAACGATGCATGTGCTCGCTTTTTATAGCCCGATGTAAGCAGGATATGTAAGGTTACAGAGAAATAAGGGAATTCTTTGGGTTACAGCGTTACAATTGGTTAACATTTTAGTTATACATTTAGCAGTTTTTTTATTGGTTCCCGCGCTTTCAGTAAAACCA
>NW_016855691.1:0-1260 GCF_001698545.2 Rhinopithecus bieti | reverse complement strand
AAATGTACTACAATGGACACCATGATTTCTAATAAGAAAAATATTGAAATATCTATTCAGCATCTCCTGGTATTCCATGATGTAAAAGGCAGGAAAATATTTTTAAATGCCTCAGTGAAATAGATTACAAAGTTTCCACATGCGACTATAATAAACTAACATAACAGAAGGGGCAAGCAGTTTATCAAGTCTTGAAACTGAATTTAGGAAAATAGTCTCAAAGAACAAAACCTACTCCATTACTCTTAATTTATAGATGTGTACTATTTGGGAAGACAGTTTTCTTGGCACTGACATGTCTAAAGCTTTAGGGAAATCAGTGTCAGGGAATATGAACTAATCTGAGCATTCATCCAGGACAGCATAGAGTTTATCATCATCTGACAGATCTTAAGATGCATTATTCCTTTCAGTAAATGTGCCATGTTGTTACATTTTAAGTCAAGTGTATTTCAGAGGGAAAGTGATCCCTGAAAGACTAAAATAAAAGAGCTCTCACCTCAAATCAGAGACACCTTTCATTGATAAAACATTTGTCAGTACCCGCCTGCCTCTACAACTCAGGGGAGTGGTGAAAACCAGTGTTGAGCAAGCATCTTTGAACACGAGTGCTTTAAAATGTAGCTCTTTATTTTATTTTTATATTTAATTTATTATACGTTCTGGGATACATGTGCAGAACATGCAGGTTTGTTACATGGGTATACATGTGCCATGGTGGTTTGCTATACCCATCAATCCACTATCTACGTTAGGTATTTGTCCTAATGCTCTCCCTCCCCTTGTCCCCAACCCCCCAACAGGCCCCGATGTGTGATGTTCACCTCCCTGTGCCCATATGTTCTCACTGTTCAACTCTCACTTATGAGTGAGAACACGCGGTGTTTGGTTTTCTGTTTCTGTGTTAGTTTGTGGAGAACGGTTGCCAGCTTCATCCATGTCCCTGCAAAGGACACGAACTCAGTCTTTTTTTATGGCTGCATAGTATTCCATGGTGTATGTGTGCCACATTTTCTTTATGCAGTCTATCACTGATGGGCATGTGAGTTGGTTCAAGTCTTTGGTATTGTGAATAGTGCTGCAATAAACATACGTGTGCATGTGTCTTTATAGAATGATTTATAATCCTTTGGGTATATACCCAGTAATGGGATGGCTGGATCAGACTGTATTTCTCATTCTAGATCCCTGAGGAATCGCCACACTGTCTTCCACAATGGTTGAACTAATTTACAATCCAGCCAACAGTGTAAAAGCGTT
>NW_016855690.1:0-2702 GCF_001698545.2 Rhinopithecus bieti | reverse complement strand
TAAAATATATGTTATATATATATTTATATTATATATATATACACACAGTGTAAAGGGCATGAACTCTGTTCTGGATACAAGGAAATCTAAGGTGCTGTTCAGGGAACCAAAGACTTCAACCGGCCTTTAAAGTCCCACAGGCACTGCAGAGTGACAGCAGTAGCTCTGCTTCTCCCCATCTCTACCACCAAGAGAGCCCCAGCTGGCTGCTTCCAGGAGGGATGCTGCTCATGAGGAAGACTCTGTGGCCTTCATAATGCCTCAGATGAAGAACTATGTCTCAGGCTCAGGGAGGATGGTGCTGGGGCTGGCCAGGATTGGGTCACATGCCACCAGGGCAGGGGCACACACCCAGATTGAGTCTCAGTCTGAAGTGGACTGATTGGTATCCTTTTGCTGGCCTCAGCCCACAACCACCACAGTCTCTGGCTGCCTGGACAACTACACCCTGAAGCCCAGGTTCTGTCTGGGCAGCCAGCTGGCTCCATACGAATTTTTTTATTTTTTTGTCATTCCAGATACTGCCATTTCAGGAATAAGTATTTGCCTAAGCTAGGCACAGTGGCTCATCGCTGTAATCCCAGTACTTTGGGAGGTCGAAGTGGGAAGATTGTTTGAGCCCAGGAGTTCGAGACTAGCCTGAGCAACATAGCTAGATCCCATCTCTATAAAAAATAGTTAAAAAATTGGCTGGACCTGGTGGCATATGCCTGTCGTCCTAGCTACTTAAGAGATTTAGGCAGGAGAATTGCTTGAGCCCAGGAGCTCAAGGTTACATTGAGCTATGGTTGCGCCACTGCACTTCAGCCTGGGTGGCAGAGCAAGATCTTGTCTCAAAAAAAAAAAGGTATTTGCCTGATTCCAGGGCAAAATGCCATAGTTACTCTCTTCATCTCCATTGACCTCAGGTTTCAGGATTTTTTAGCCAATAGATAATTATGCAAAGCAAAATGAGGGCAAGCCTGACTTTGGTACTTGTGAGTTGCAGCAGAAAGGGTAACAGTTAAATTTATTAACTGCAGGTATTAGTCCCATTATGCCCCGTCTGACATAAATATACCTCTGTGTGTGTGCGTGTGTGTGCGTGCGTATGATGTATATATGTATATATTTGTGTATTTTTTTATTTTATTAGAAACAGGGTCTCCCTGTGTTGCCCAGGCTGGTGTTGAATTCCAGGCCTCAAGTAATCCTCCCACCTTGGCCTCCCAAAGTGCTAGGATTATAAGCATGAGCCACCATGACCGGCCAAATATGCCTTTACTACACAGTTAACTGTGTGTAAAATTAAATGTAAAACATTTAACGTTAGCCAGGCACAATGGTGGCAGACACGTGTAGACCCAGCTACTTGGGAAGGTGAGGCAGGAGGATCATTTGAGGCCAGGAATTCAAGGCTGCAGTGTGCTACAAGTGCACCTGTGAATAGCTACTGCACTCCAGCCTGGGCATCATAGTAAAACCCACCTCTTGGCCAGGCTCACTGGCTCACACCTGTAATCCCAATACTTTGGGAGGCCGAGGCGGGCAGATCAAAAGGTCAGGAGATAGAGGCCATCCTGGCTAACAGGGTGAAACCCCATCTCTACTAAAACAAAAAATTAGCCGGGAGTGGTGGCGGCTGCCTTTGGTCCCAGCTACTCGGGAGGCTGAGGCAGGAGAATGGCGGGAACCCAGGAGGCAGAGCTTGCAATGAGCTGAGATCACGCCACTGCACTCCAGCCTGGGTGACAGAGCGAGACTCCGTCTCAAAAAAAAAAAAAAAAAAAGACCCACCTCTTAATATAAGTACATTATATTATAAAAAGGAATATTCTCAACTTTGCGCATATCTTTCATCATTCTGTTAGCTGTAAGTGTTAACATGGCACTTACCATGAAACTTTAAAAATGCAGAAAAGGCTAACAGATTTTCAGAGTACTGGTAAAATAGTTACTACCAGAAATGAAATCAGACTTCAACAAGCCAATTAGGTTTATAAAAAGAAAATTGGTCTGCTGTTGCTTAAGTGTGTTTAAGATGATAATATAATATTCGTTTTTTTGTTTTGTTTTGTTTTGAGTTGTAGTCTTGCTCTGTCGCCCAGGCTGGAATGCAATGGCACAATCTCGGCTCATTGCAACCTCCGCCTCATGGGTTCAAGCGATTCTCCTGCCTCAACCTCCTGAGTAGCTGGGATTACAGGCACACATCACCACGCACAGCTAATTTTTGTATTTTTAGTAGAAATAGGGTATTGCCATGTTGGTCAGGCTGGTCTTGAACTCCTGACCTCGGAATCCACCCGCCTCGGCCTCCCAAAGTGCTGGGATTACAGGCGTGAGCCACCACGCCTGGCCAATATTCTTAGTAATCTAATAACATATCAATAATATAAAATAATCTTGTTTTTTTTTTCTTTTCTGAAACTAAGTCATCCTATGGAGATGCTATGCTACAACTGCAACATATCATACCATGGAAACATTTGCCCACTCTGTGGGAGAGGCAGAAAGATTTCCTTCAGACTGTGCCTAGCCATCATACCTTGAAGTATTCAGAAGGATAGCGGGAGGGGCATTTTTTTTTGGGTTGGGGGAAATCTAATCTTACAAGGTTTTCTTCTCCGTTCTCCAACCCTAATGTTATATAGAAAGCAAGACACTAAAACCTCATAATAATGCTAGTCCCTTGGTTTGCAAAGAAGCAGTCTTTCTCTTTC
>NW_016855689.1:0-1253 GCF_001698545.2 Rhinopithecus bieti | reverse complement strand
TTTCATATTTTGTATATTTATTATATTTTAATATATATTATGTATTAAAATATAATTATCTGTGATAACAGATTATATATTACTAATGTATAATGGATTTTTTTTTTTTTTTTTTGACACAGAGTCTCACTCTGTCGCCCAGGCTGGAGTGCAGTGGTGTGATTTTGGCTCACTGCCAGCTCCACCTCCCAGGTTCATGCCATTCTCCTGCCTCAGCCTCCCGAGTAGCTGGGACTACAGGCACTCGCCACCATGCCTGGCTAATTTTTTTGTATTTTTAGTAGAGACGGGGTTTCACCATGTTAGCCAGGATGGTCTTGAACTCCTGACCTCATAATCCACCCACCTTGGCCCCCAAAGTGCTGGGATTACAGGCGTGAGCTACCATGCCAGGCCTGGATTTTTATTCATTATGCACATATACATGTAATTATTTGTTGTATAGTTTTAATGTATAATAAATAGTAGAATATATAAAGATAATTTATGTAATAGAAGAGATTCATATATAATTTCAAAAACACATATTTTCTTATATATAACACATATAAATGTGTAGAAAATATAACACATAGGAAAATATGTGTTTTCTTTGTTTTTTTTTTTTTTTTTTTTTTTTTTTTTTTGTGCTAGGTGCAGTGGCTCACACCTATAATCCTAGCACTTTGGGAGGCTGAGGTGAGTGGATCACATGAGGCCAGGGATTTGAGGCCAGACAGACCAACATGGTGAAACCCTGTCTCTACTAAAATTATAAAAAAATTAGCTGGATGTGGTGGTAGACTCCTCTAATCCCAGCTATTTGGCATGCTGAGGCACAAGAATTGTTTGAACCTGGGAGGTGCATTGCAGTGAGCCAAGATCATATCACTGTACTCCAGCCTGGGTCACAGAGTAAGTCTCTGTCTCCAAAAAAAAAAAAAAAAAAGAAAAGAAAAAAGAAAAAAACAGTGTTTTTAAAATTATATATTAGTTTTCTTCTGTTACATAAATTCTACTGTTTGAACAGAAAAAATAAAACTACTTTACAGTTGCAATGGTAATAATAAATATCAGGACTATTTTAAAATGTGTGTAAGAAAAGTATTAAAATATTTTAATAATGTTTGTGTTCTGATAAAAAATTATTTTAATATTTTGTAAAACATATTTATAACATGTAGACTATATTATTTTGTATATTTAAAGATAAATTAATGTAAGATTTTTAAAAGGAGAATATAAATGTAACAAGGATAAATAAACAGATATTG
>NW_016855688.1:0-1263 GCF_001698545.2 Rhinopithecus bieti | reverse complement strand
GCGGCTGGGTTGAGTGTTCTCTTAGGAATGGTGGAGAACTGGGTCCTTGAGGAGTCACCGTGGAGACTGCTTTCCCTGTTTGTGGTGCGACGGGCACTGGCCCAGGGACAGAGCGAAGAGAAAGGGCAGCCAGCGTCTGTGGAGTCGGCAGACTGGCTGCCCACTCTCTCCTCACAAGACTCGCTTCCCCGGCCTTCGAGGATCTCCAACGGACTATAGTCTGGGTTCACTGGGCTGGAGGAAACTTGGCCGCTGGCCACCCGGAGGAGACTGAGAAGCCTTTGGTCAACAGGGCGCCTTTCCTTGAACCAAAACAAAACTTTCCGAAGCCGGAAAGGAAACGCCCAGTGTCGCCTGAGAGCCCTGGAGCTGCGCGAGACCCAGGCACAGAGTGCAGCCTCGGCCGCTGACCTCTAGCACGCCTGGAGCAGACCAGCCAGGACGGCCCGCAGGCCTGCGAGAGCGGAATGTGACCCGAAACCGACGGACTTCCTGACCCCATAGTCCATGGTTCTCTTAGCAACTTGAACATTTTGGAAAAAGAAACAAGTCTTAACATGCCTCGACCTAATGGAAAAACTAAATCCCCTTCCTACACCTTGCTTTCCAAAAGTTAAATAATAATAATAATTAAACTCTAGTAGAGGTCTCAAGTTCACTGTCACCAGGTCAGCTAGGTCCAGAATCTTCAGTTCTTGAAGCCAAGCCCTACAAATAGATTTAGTGTAGCATATCACATACCTCCTCAGGCGACTTGAAGCAATGAACACCCATAAGATAACAATTCATGAGAAATAATTTCCTTTTTTTTTTGAGAAATTATTTTCATCCTCAAGTAAAAGTCATGAGGTGCCTTTCACATAGGTGAAATTGTGTTTGTTGAATAGGAAATAATTGGATAATGGTATTGTGGTCATACTTTTAAGAATATTTGTTAGAAATATATAGGATGCAAAACATCTAGGATTTTCTTAAAGTCATTTATTATGGATAGGGATATGAGTAAGGACATAGATGAAAAGGGATGAAACAAGATGGGCCATAGTTGCTCTATTTTTGTATATCCTGTTTATTTTGTTTCTTTAAAAAGTCCTCATATCACTGACATTTACACTTAGTTTTAGGGAAGTCAAACTTAGAAATAAGCTACAGCTCTCTAAGCTATCAGTCTAACTGGATTTTCTTAATGCTGAAGAACTTTTAAAAAATTCAGCCATCTAGGTCACACAGCAAATACATTTGGCATTAAATTCTTAGTATCAC
>NW_016855687.1:0-422 GCF_001698545.2 Rhinopithecus bieti | reverse complement strand
CTTCCCAGGTTCAAGCGATTCTCTTGCCTCAGCCTCCCAAGTAGCTGGGACTATAGGCGCCTGCCATCAAGCCCAGCTAATTTTTATATTTTTAGTAGAGACGGGGTTTCACTATGTTGGCCGGGCTGGTCTCAAACTCCTGACCTCAAGTGATCCACCCGCCTCGGCCTTCCAAAGTGCTGGGATTACAGGCGTGAACCACAGCCCCTGGCCAATTAAATTATTTTAAACTCACAGTTCCATGCTCCAACTGAGAGCTCTAATACTGAAGATGACAAATGCGTTCACCCTGTGTTCTAACTCAGGAGGGCTCTTACCCACTGGCTTGTCCTGAAGCTGCCACTCACTTTAGTTCCTTCTAGTCCCAAGAAGGACACAGTAACTTCCAGGCTTCCTGAAGCACCTGACCATCATGTTCCAGG
>NW_016855686.1:0-420 GCF_001698545.2 Rhinopithecus bieti | reverse complement strand
TTTTGAGATGGAGTCCTACTCTGTTGCCCAGGCTGGAGTGCAGTGGCACGATCTCGGCTAACTGCAACCTCTGCCTCCTGGGTTCACAAGCGAGTCTCCTGCCACAGCCTCTGCCTCCTGGGTTCAGGCGAGTCTCCTGCCACAGCCCCTGAGTAGATGGGATTACAGGCATGTACCACCACACCCAGCTGATTTTTGTATTTTTTTTAGTGGAGATGGGGTTTCACCATGTTGGCCAGGCTGGTCTCTAACTCCTGACCTTAGGTGATCCACCTGCCTCAGCCTTCCAAAGTGCTCGGATTACAAGCATGAGCCACTAGGCCCGGCCAACTAGAGGAATAACTTTTAGTGATGTATTGCACTACATGGTAACCACAGTTAATAATAATGTATTGTATATTTCAAAATTGCTAAAAGAAT
>NW_016855685.1:0-846 GCF_001698545.2 Rhinopithecus bieti | reverse complement strand
ATGAGCATTTTTTCATATGTCTGTTGGCTGCATAAATGTCTTCTTTTGAGACATGCCTGTTCATATTCTTTGCCCACTTTTGATGAGGTTGTTTGTTTTCTTTCTTGTAAATTTGTTTAAGTTCTTTGTAGATTCTGGATATTAGCCCTTTGTCAGATGGATAGATTGCAAAATTTTCTCCCATCCTGTATGTTGCCTGTTCACTCTGATGACAGTTTCTTTTGCTGTGCAGAAGCTCTTTAGTTTAGTTAGATCCCATTTGTCAATTTGGCTTTTGTTGCCATTGCGTTTGGTGTTTTGGACATGAAGTCTTTGTCCATGCCTGTGTCCTGAACGGTATTGCCCACGTTTTCTTCCAGGATTTTATGGTCCTAGGTCTTATGTTTAAGTCTTTGATCCCTCTTGAGTTGATTTTGTATAAGGTGTAAGGAAGGGATCCAGTTTCAGTTTTCTGCATATGATTAGGCAGTTTTCCCAATGCCATTTATTAAATAGGAAATCTTTTCCCCATTGCTTGTTTGTGTCACATTTGTCAAAGATCAGATGGTGGTAGACGTGTAGGGTTATTTCTGAGACTTCTGTTCTGTTCCATTGGTCTATATATCTGTTTTGGTACCAGTACCATGCTGTTTTGGTTACTGTAGCCTTGTAGTATAGTTTGAAGTTAGGCAGTGTGATGCCTCCAGCTTTGTTCTTCTTGCCCAGGATTGTCTTGGCTATGTGGGCTCTTTTTGGTTCCATATGAATATTAAAGTAGGTTTTTCCAATTCTGTGAAGAAAGTCAATGGTAGTTTGATGGGAATAGTATTGAATCCATAAATTGTTTTGGGCAGTGTGGCCATTTTC
>NW_016855684.1:8929-12317 GCF_001698545.2 Rhinopithecus bieti | reverse complement strand
TTGGCAGTTGAGATAGAGAAAAGCATCTGTCTCCTACCCATCCCTGGGCAATGGAATATCTGGGTGTAAAACCCGATTGTATGTTCTGTTTACTGAGAAAGGAGAAAACCACCTTAGGGCTGAAGGTGGGACTTGCTAGTGCAATGCTGCTCTTTATGCACTAAAAAGGTTTATGGAGATGTTTGCATATGCATATCAAGGCACAGCACTTTTCCTTAAACTTATGTCACAGAGATATTTATTCATATGTCTTACTGCTGACCTTCTCCCTATGATGATCCTATTATCCTGCCACTTCCCTTTTCTAAGATGGTAAAGATAATAATCAATAAATACTGAGGGAACTCAGAGACTGGTGCCAGCGTGGGTCCTCTGTATGCTGAGCGCCGGTCCCCTGGGCCCACTTTTCTTTCTCTATACTTTGTCTCTGTGTCTCATTTCTTTTCTCAAGTCTCTCGTTCCACCTAATGAGAAACGCCCACAGGTGTGGAGGGGCACACCACCCCTTCAACTTTCCTGCCTGCTGGCTCTGAAGAGAGCAGCTCATCTAGACAAGGAGGATTCTCCCATCACAGCACTCAAGCTCTGCTAAGGGACAGACTGCCTCCTCAAGTGGGTACCTGACTCCCGTGCCTTCTGATTTGGAGAAACTTCACCTCATACAGGAGATATCTGGCTGGCATGAGGCCACTGCCCCTCTGGGACAAAGCTTCCAGAGGAAAGAACAGGTAGCAATTTTGCTGTTCTGCAGCCTCCACTAGTGATACTCAGGTGAACAAGATCTGGAGTGGACCTGCAGAAGAGGGGCCTGATTGTTAGAAGAAAACTAACAGAAAGCAACAACATCAACATCAACAAAAGGACCCTCACACAAAACCCCATCCAAGGGTCATCAGCCTCAAAATCAAAGGTAGATAAATCCATAAAGATGAGGAAAAGCCAGCACAAAATGCTGAAAATTCCAAAACCAGAATTCCTTTTCTCCTCTAAAGGATCACAACTCCTCTCCAGCAAAGGAACAAAACTGGATGGGGAATGCGTTTGATGAACTGACAGAAAAGTGGGCTTCAGAAGGTGGATAATAACAAACTCCTCTGAGCTAAAGGAGCATGTTCTAACCCAATGCAAGGAAGCAAATAACACTAACAAAGGTTACAGGAACTGCTAACTAGAATAAGCAGTTTAGAAAAGAACATAAATGACCTGATGGAACTGAAAACACAGCAGGAGAACTTCGTAAAGCATACACAGTATCAATAGCAGAATCAATCAGTCAGAAGAAAGGATATCAGAGACTGAAGATCAACTTACTGAAATAATGTGCAAAGGCAAGATTAGAGAAAAAAGAATGAAAAGACATAAACAAAGCCTGCAACAAATATGGGACTATGTGAAAAGACCAAACCTATAATTGACTGGTGTACATGAAAGTGACAGGGAGAATGGAACCAAGTTGGAAAAGACACTTCAGGATATCATCTAGGAGAATGTCCACAACCTAGCAAGACAAGCCAACATTCAAATTCAGGATATACAGAGAATACCACTAAGATACTCCTCAAAAAAAGCAACCCCAAGACACATAATCATCAGATTCTCCAAGGTTGAAACAAAGAAAAAAATGTTAAGGGCAGCCAGAGAGAAAGGTCAAGTTATCTAGAAAGGGAAGCCCATTAGACTAACAACAGATGTCTCTGCAGAAACCCTACATGCCAGAAGAGAGTGAGGGCCAATATTCAACATTCTTTTGTGTGTGTGAGAGACAGAGTCTTGCTCTGTCACAAGGCCGGAGTGTGGGGCATGATCTCAGCTCACTGCAACCTCCGCCTCTCAGGTTAAAGTGATTCTCCTACCTCAGCCTCCTGAGTAGCTGGGACTACAGGGGCGTGCTACCATGCCTAGCTAATTTTGTATTTTAGTAGAGATGGAATTTCACCATGTTGGCCAGGATGGTCCCAATCTCTTGACCTTGTGATCCACCCACCTTGGCCTCCCAAAGTGCTGGGATTGCAGGCATGAGCCACCACGTCTGACCTCAACATTCTTAAAGAAAAGAATTTTCAACCCAGAATTTCTTATCCAGCCAACCTAAGCTTCGTATGTGAAGAAGAAATAAAATCCTTTACAGACAAGCAAATGCTGAGAGATTCTGTCACCACCAGGCCTGCCTTACAAGAGCTCCTGAAGAAAGCACTAAATATGGAAAGAAAAAACCAGTACCAGCCACTGCAAAACACACCATGATATAAAGACCAATGACACTATGAATAAACTGCATCAACTAATCTGCAAAATAAGCAGCTAGTATCATGATGACAGCATCAAATTCACACATAACAATATTAACCTTAAATGTAAATGGGCTAAACGCCCCAATTAAAAGACACAGACTAGCAAATTGGATAGTCAAGAACCATTGGTGTGCTGTATTCAGGAGACCCATCTCATGTGCAAAGACACATATAGGCTCAAAATAAAGAGATGGAGGAATATTTACCAAGAAAATGGAAAGCAAAAGAAAGCAGGGGTTGCAATCCTACTCTCTGATAAAACAGACTTTAAACCAACAAAGATCAAAAAAGACAAAAAAGGGCATTACATAATGGTAAAGGGATTAATTCAACAAGAAGAGCTAACTATCCTAAATATATATGCAGCCAATACAGAAGCACACAGATTCATAAAACAAGTTCTTAGAGATCTACAAAGAGATTTAGACTCCCACATAATAACAGTGGGAGATTTTAATACCCCACTGTCAATATTAGACAGATCAATGAGATAGAAAATTAACAAGAATATTCAGGAATTGAACTCAGCTCTGTACCAAGTAGATCTAATAGACATCTACAGAACTCTCCACCCCAAATCAACAGAATATACATTCTTCTCAGCACCATATCACACTTATTCAAAAATTTATCACATAATTGGAAGTAAAACACTCCTCAGCAAATGCAAAAGAACAGAAATAATAACAGTCTCTCAGACCACAGTGCAATCAAATTAGAACTCAGGATTAAGAAACTCATTCAAAGGCACACAACTACATGGAAACTGAGCAACCTGCTCCTGAATGACTACTGGGTAAATAATGAAATTAAGGCAGAAATCAAGAAGTTATTTCAAACCAATGAGAACAAACAGACAACACACCAGAATCTATGGGACACAACTAAAGCAGTTTTTAGAAGGAAAATTATAGCACTAAATGCCCACACTGGAAAGCTGGGAAAATCTCAAACTGACACCTGAACATCACAATTAAAAGAACTAGAGAAGCAAGAGCAAATAAATTCAAAAGCTAGCAGAAAACAAGAAATAACTATGATCAGAGCAGAACTGATGAAGATAGAGAAATGAAAAACCTCTAAAAAAATCCAGGAGC
>NW_016855684.1:5394-8736 GCF_001698545.2 Rhinopithecus bieti | reverse complement strand
TTTTTTTTTTTTTTTTTTTTTTTTTTTTTTTTTTTTTGAAAAGATTACAAAATACATACACTGTTAGCTAGGCTAATGAAGAAGAAAAGAGAGAAGAATAAAATAGACACAATAAAAACTGATAAAGGGGATATCATCACTGATCCCACAGAAATACAAAGTACCATCAGAGAATACTATAACCTCTACACAACTAACTAGAAAATCTAGAAGAAATGGATAAATTCCTGGACACATACACCCTCCCAAGACTAAACCAGGAAGAAGTCAAATCTCTGAATAGACCAATACAATTTCTAAAATTGAGACATAATTAATAGGCTATTAAACAAAAAAAGCCCAGGACCAGACAGATTCACATCTGAATTCTACCAGAGGTACAAAGATGAGCTGGTACCATTCCTTCTATAACTATTCCAAAAAAGAGAAAAAGAGGGACTCCTCCATAACTCATTTTATGAGGCCAGCATCATCCTGATACCAAAACTTGTCAGAGACACAACAAAAAGATAAAATTTCAGCCCAATATCCCTGATGAACATTGATGCAAAACTCCTTAATAAAATACTGGCAAAACAAATCCAGCAGCACATCAAAAAGTTATCCACCCATGATCAAGTCAGCTTCATCCCTGGGATGAAAGGCTGGTTCAACATACACAAATCAATCAATGTAATCCATCACATAAACAGAACCAATGACAAAAACCACACTATTATCTCAATAGATGCAGACAAGGCCTTCAATAAAATTCAATGTCCTTTCATGCTAAAAACTCTCAATAAACTAGGTATTGATGGAATGTATCTCAAAATAATAGGAGCTTTTTATGATAAACCCATAACCAATATCATACTGAATAGGCAAAAGTTGGAAGCATTCCCTTTGAAAACTGGCACAAGACAAGGATGCCCTCTCTCAACACTCGTATTCCACACAGTATTGGAAGTTCTGGCCAGGGCAATCAGGCAAGGGAAAGAAATGAAGGGTATTCAAACAGGAAGAGAGGAAGTCAAATTGTGTCTGTTTGCAAATGACATAATTGTATATTTTGAAAGCCCCATCATCTAAGCCCAGAATCTCTTTAAACTGATAAGCAACTTCAGCAAAGTCTCAGGATACAAAATCAATGTGCAAAAATCAAAAGCGTAACTATACACCAATAATAGACAAGCAGAAAGCCAAAGAGTGAACTCCCATTCACCATTGCTATGCAGAGAATAAAATGCTTAGGAAAACAACTTACAATGGACATGAAGGACCTCTTCAAGGAGAACTACAAACCACTGCTCAAGGAAATAAGAGAGGACATAAACAAATGGAAAAATGTTCCATGCTCATGGATAGGAAGAATCAATATCATGAAAATGGCCATACTGCCCAAAGTAATTTATAGATTCAATGCTATTCCCATCAAACTACCCTTGACTTTCTTCACAGAATTATAAATTTAATATGGATCCAAAAAAATGCTGTATAGCCAAGACAATCCTAAGCCAAAAGAACAAAGCTAGAAGCATCACACTACCTGACTTCAAACTATACTACAAGGCTACAGTAACCAAAACAGTATGGTACTGCTACCAAAACAGATATATAGACCAATGGAACAGAACAGAGACCTTAGAAAAAACATCACACATCTACAACCATCTGATATATGACAAATCTGACAAAAACAAGCAAAGCTGAAAGTATTACCTATTTAACAATTGCTGCTGAAAAAACTGGCTAGCCATATGCAGAAAACAGAAACTGGACCCCTTTCTTATACCTTATGTAAAAATTAACTCAAGATGGATTAAAGACTTAAATGTAAAACCTAGAACCATAAAAACCTTAGAAGAACATCTAGTCAATACCATTCAGGACATCGGCATGGGCAAAGACTTCATGACTAAAACACCAAAAGCAATTGCAACAAAAGTCAAATTTCACAAATGGGATCTAATTAAACTAAAGAGCTTCTGCATGGCAAAAGAAACTATCATTAGAGTGAACAAGCAACCCACAGAATGGGAGGAAAATTTTGCAATCTATCCATCTGACAAAGATTTAATATCCAGAATCTACAAGGAACTTAAACAAATTTACAAGAAAAAAAACAACCCCATAAAAAGTAGTCAAAGAATATGAACAGACACTTCTCAAAAGAAGACATTTATGCAGCCAACAAACATAGGAAAAAAAGCTCATCATCACTGGTCATAAGAGAAATGAAAATCAAAACCATAATGAGATACCATCTCATACCAGTTAGAATGGTGATCATCAAAAAGTCAGGAAACAACAGATGCTGGTGAGGATGTGGAGAAATAGGAATGCTTTTACATTGTTGGTGGGAGTGTAAAATACTTCAACCATTGTGGAAGACAGTGTGGTGATTTCTCAAGGATCTAGAACCAGAAATACCATCTGACCCAGCAATCCCATTACTGGGTATATACCCAAAGGATTATAAATCATTCTACTAAAAAGACACGTGCACATGTATGTTCATTGCAGTACTATTTACAATAGTGAAGACTTGGAGCCAACCCAAATGCCTATCAATGATAGACTGGATAAAGAAAATGTGACACATAAATACCATGGAATACAATGCAGCCATAAAAAAGAATGAGTTCATTTCCTTTTCAGGGACATGGATGAAGCTGGAAACCATCATTGCCAGCAAACCAACACAGGAACAGAAAACCAAACACCACATGTTCTCACTCATAAGTAGAACAATGAGAACAAATGGACACAGAGAGGGGAATATCACACACTGGGGCCTGTCAGGGGGTGGGAAGCAAGGGGAGGAAGAGCATTAGGAGAAATACATAATGCATGCAGGGCTTAAAACATAGAAGATGGGTTGATAGGTGCAGCAAACCACCATGGCACGTGTATACCTATGTAACAAACCTGCACGTTCTGCACATGTATCCCAGAACTTAAAGTAAAATTAGAAAAAAAAAAATACTGGCCAGGTTCAGTGGCTCATGCTTGTAATCCCAGCACTTAGGGAGGCTGAGTCCGGTGAATCACAAGGTCAGGAGTTCGAGACCAGCCTGGCCAACATAGTGAAACCCCATCTCTACTAAAAATACAAAAAATTAGCGAAGCGTGGTGGTGGGCACCTGTAATCCCAGCTACTCAGGAGGCTGAGGTAGGAGAATCGCTTGAACCTGGGAGGTGGAGGTTGCAGTGAGCTGAGATCATGCCATTGCACTCCAGCCTGGGTGACAGTGCAAGAGTCCATCTCGAAAGAAGAAAGAAAGAGAGAGAGAGAAAGAGAGAAAGAGAGAAGAAAGAAGGAAAGAAGGAAGGAAGGAAGGAAGGAAGGAAGGAAGGAAG
>NW_016855684.1:0-1446 GCF_001698545.2 Rhinopithecus bieti | reverse complement strand
GTGCCTGTATGCTTACAGCGCAGTATTGGGGTGGGAGTTACCCGATTTTCCAGGTGTTGTGTGTCTCAGTTCCCCTGGCTAGGAAAACGGATCCCCTTCCCCCTTGCGCTTCCAGGTGAGGCGATGCCTCGCCCTGCTTCAGCTCTCGCTGGTCAGGCTGCAGCAGCTGACCAGCACCGATTGTCCGGCACTCCCTAGTGAGATGACCCCAGTACCTCAGTTGAAAATGCAGAAATCACCGGTCTTCTGTGTCGCTCGCGCTGGGAGTTGGAGACTGGAGCTGTTTCTATTCGGCCATCTTGCTCCGCCCCCTCAAGAAAAGAAATTCCAACCCAGAATTTCATATCTGGCCTAACTAAGCTTCATAAACAAAGGAGAAATCAGTTCTTTTTCAGATAAGCAAATCCTGAGGGAATTCATTACCACCAGACCTGCCTTACCAGAGCTCCGAAGGAAGAACTAAATATGAAAAGGAAAAACCATTACCAGCCACTACAAGAACACACTGAAGTACACAGACCAGTGACACTATAAAGCAACCACATAAACAAGTCTGCAAAATAATCAGCTAACATCATGACGACAGGATCAAATCCACACATATCAATACTAACCTTAAATGTAAATGGGCTAAATGCCCCAATTAAAAGACACAGAGTGGCAAGCTGGATAAGGAGTCAAGACCCATCAGTATGCTGTCTTTAAAAGACCCATCTCACATGCAATGACACACATAGGTTCAAAATAAAAGGATGGAGGAAAATCTACCAAGCAAATGGAAAACAAGAAAAGCAGGGGTGGCTGGGCACAGTGGCTCACCCCGTAATCCTACACTTTGGGAGGCCGAGATGAGCAGACAGCTTGAGGTCAGAAGTTCAAGACCAACCTGCCCAACATGGTGAAACTGTGTCTCTACAAAAAATACCAAAATTAGCCAGGCATGGTGGCATGCATCTGTAATCTCAGCTACTCAGGAGGCTGAGGCATGAGAATTGCTTGAGCCTGGGAGGCAGAGGTTGCAGTGAGCTCAGATTGCACCACGGTACTCCAGCATGGGTGACAGAATGAAATTCCATCTCAAAAGAAAAAAAAAAGAAAAAAGAAAAGCATAGATTGCAATCCTACCTTCTGACAAAATAGACTTTAAACCAACAGAGATAAAAAAAAAAAGACAAAGAAGGTAAAGTGTTCAATTCAACAAGAAGAGCTATCCTAAATATATATGAACCAAAGGCCAGGCGTGGTGACTCACGCCTGTAATCCCAGTACTTTGGGAGGCCGAAGAGGGTGGATCACCTGAGGTCAGGAGTTCAAGACCAGCCTGATCAACATGGAGAAACCCCGTCTCTATTAAAATACAAAATTAGCCAGGTGTGGTGGTACATGCCTGTAATCCAAGCTACTCGGAAGGCTGAGGCAGGAGAGTCACTTGAACCCAGGAGGTAG
>NW_016855683.1:0-545 GCF_001698545.2 Rhinopithecus bieti | reverse complement strand
CACAATGAGATATCATCTCACACCAGTTAGAACAGCGATCATTAAAAAGTCAGGAAATGACAGATGCTGGAGAGGATGTGGAGAAATAGAAATGCTTTTACACTGTTGGTGGGAGTGTAAACTAGTTCAACTTTGTGGAAGACAGTGTGGCGATTCCTCAAGGATCTAGAACTAGAAATACCATTTGACCCAGTGATTCCATTACTGGGTATATACCCAAAGAATTATATATCATGCAACTATAAAGACATATGCACATGTATGTTTATTGCAGCACTATTCGCAATAGCAAAGACTTGGAACCAACCCAAATGTCCATCAATGATAGAATAGATTAAGAAAATGTGGCCGGGCATGGTGGCTCACACCTGTAATCCCAGCACTTTGGGAGGTCGAGGCAGGCGGATCACGAGATCAACAGATCGAGACCATCCTGCCTAACACGTGAAACCCCGTCTCTACTAAAAATACAAAAAGAATTAGCTGGGCATGGTGGCGGGCACCTGTAGTCCCTGCTACAGGAGAATGGCATGAACCCGGGAGGT
>NW_016855681.1:0-1265 GCF_001698545.2 Rhinopithecus bieti | reverse complement strand
AGCCTCCCAAGTAGCTGGGACTACAGGCACACACCACCATGCCCAACTTATTTTTGAATTTTTAGTAGAGACGGGGTTTCACTGTGTTAGCCAGGATGGTCTCGATCTCCTGACCTCGTGATCTGCCCGCCTTGGCCTCCCAAAGTGCTGGGATTACAGGCGTGAGCCACCGCACCCGACCGAAATTCTTCAGACTTTTAAAGGCATTGCTCCAGGACGGCTGTTGAGAAGTCCATTGCCATTCCTGATTCCACGCTATCCTTTGTGTGCACCCTCTCCTTTCTGTAAGGAAACTTTAAGTATTTTATCCACATCCTTGTCTATCTAAAATTTCATGCAAATGAGACTTGGTTTGGGCATATTTTTATATATCACATTTGTAGGTCTTTGGGTAAGTCTTTTTGTTCTAGAAACTCATGTCTTTTACCTCTGAGAAATGTTCTTCTATTATTTCTGTGCTCTCTCTTCTCTCCATTTTCTCTGATCTCTTTCTCAGTATCTAGAGGTCTTTTTCTTTTTTTTTTTAAGACAGAGTCTTGCTCTGTCGCCCAGGCTACAGTGCAGTGGTGCCATCTCGCTCACTGCAACCTCTGCCTCCTGGGCTCAAGTGATTCTCCCGCCTCAGCCTCCCAAGTAGCTGGGATTACAGGCATGTACCACCATACCCGGTTAATTTTTGTATTTTTAGTAGAAAGTAGAGTAGTTTTACTATGTTGGCCAGGCTGGTCTCAAACTCCTGACCTCAAATGATCTGCCCACCTTGGCTTCCCAAAGTGCTAGGATTATAGGTGTGAGCCACCATGGCCGGCTAAAGATCTTTCCTTTACTCAGTTTCCCTAGTAAAAAATCCTCTAGTCTCCACCTGAGAGGGTGGGTATTCACCTGGCCATCAGTATTCTACAAACCGTGTCTCATGAGCCTAGGGTCTTATTGTTCAGACTGTCTCCTGACACACCTGTTTTCATTATGACATCTGTCTCCTGCTTTCCACTGTGCCTGGTGTTTCTGAACTGAAGCATCCCTGGTTCACTTAAAATATAGATAGATAGATAGATAGATAGATAGATAGATAGATAGATGATAGATAGATAGATAGATAGATAGATAGATAGATAGATAGATAGATAGATGAGGTGTTGCTAAGTTGCCCAGGCTGGAGTGCAGTGGCTATTCACAGGCACAATCATAACTTACCACATTCTAGAATGCCCTGTCTCAAGTGATCCTCCTGCTTCAGTCTCCTGAGTAACTTTGGTGGGTTTTTT
>NW_016855680.1:0-545 GCF_001698545.2 Rhinopithecus bieti | reverse complement strand
AAAGGGCAACCAGCAGCCCTCGGGTGGCTCTGTCTATGGAGTAGCCATTCTTTTGTTCCTTTATTTTCCTAATGAACTTGCTTTCACTTTACTCTATGGACTCACCCAGAATTATTTCCTGTGTGAGATCTATGAACCCCCTCTGTAACAGCACCCTATAAGCTAGAAGGGATTGGGGTCCTATTTTTTGCCTCCGTAAACAAAACAATTATCAGCCAAGAATTTTGTGTCCAGCCAAACTAAGCTTCATAAATGAAACAAGATACAGTCTTTTAAGACAAACGAATACTGAGAGAATTCACCACTACCAAGCCAGCACTACAAGAACTGTCAAAAGGAGCTCTAAATCTTGAAACCAATCCTCAAAATACACCAAAATAGAACCTCCTTAAAGCAGCAATTTCACAGGACCTATATAACAATAACACAATAAAAAAACACACACAAGGTAGTCAGACAACAGACAGCACAATGAATAGAATAGTACCTCACATCTCAATACTAACAAACAGCATGATGAATAGAATAGTACCTCACATCTCAAT
>NW_016855679.1:0-615 GCF_001698545.2 Rhinopithecus bieti | reverse complement strand
TTCACTCTTGTTGCCCGGGCTGGAGTGCTATGGCACGATCTCAGCTCACTGCAGCCTCCTCCTCCCAGGTTCAAACGATTCTCCTGCCTCAGCCTCCTAAGTAGCTGGGATTACAGGCGTGCGCCACCACGTCCGCATTTGTATTTTTGTAAAAAAAATACAATTTTTTTTTTGTATTTTTAGTAGAGATGGGATTTGTCCACATTGGTCAGGCCGGTCTCGAACTACCGACCTCAGGTGATCTGCCCGCCTTGGCCTCCCAAAGTGCTAACATTACAGGCATGAGCCACCGCACCCGGCCCCTGGCCAATTTTTTTGTATTTTTGGTAGAGACGGGGGTTTCACTGTGTTAGCCAGGCTGGTTTCGATCTCCTGACCTCGTGATCCACCTGCCTTGGCCTCCCAAAGTGCTGGGATTACAGGTGCGAGCCACCATGCCCAGTCAAGATTTCAGATCTTAATTTTGCTTAACTTTTGAAAAAAACTAGGCCGGGCACAGATCACTTGAGCTCAGGAGTTTGAGACCAGCCTGGGCAACATGGCAAAACTCTGTCTCTACAAAAAAAGAGTTTTTAAAAAACTGAAATGTTACATATTCTGAAAAGTACATAAAAC
>NW_016855678.1:0-492 GCF_001698545.2 Rhinopithecus bieti | reverse complement strand
CCAGGCATGGTAACAAGTGCCTGTAATCCCAGCTACCTGGGGAGCTAAGGTAGGAGAATTGCTTGACCAGGAGGCAGAGGTGGCAATCAGCTGAGATCACACTACTGCACTCCAGCCTGGGCAACAGGGCGAGACATCATCTTAAGAAAAAAAAAAAAAAAAAAAAAAAAAAAGAAGGAAAGTGCATCAGATTGTGCATGTCTCTCTCTCAGTGAAAAAGGGGGAAGCATTTAACTCCACGTTCCTGTCTCCATTGGTTGAGGGCTGTCCTGTGGGAACAGGCAGGAATCCACCAGGGATACGTGGATCTGGTGACGGCCAGCATGTGTGGACTGCTTGCCAGACCTGTGGCTGGAATCTGGAGCCAGGTGAGAACACATGAGGCTGGACAAGGGGTCTCAGCCTGGTTCCCAGGTATGGGACTTGACGGCCACCTAGCTGGCCAGGATGGGAAATGCAGCAGGGACCAGGCCAGTGAGGGAGGTTGCTCCG
>NW_016855677.1:0-1321 GCF_001698545.2 Rhinopithecus bieti | reverse complement strand
AAAAAAAAAAGAAAAAAAAAGAAAAAGAAAGAGTGGGAGTGATTGCTTTAGGAATCCAGTTACTGACTCAGAAACTGGGCGCGGTGGCTCAAGCCTGTAATCCCAGCACTTTGGGAGGCCGAGACGGGCAGATCACGAGGTCAGGAGATCGAGACCATCCTGGCTAACATGGTGAAACCCCGTCTCTACTAAAAAATACAAAAAAAAACCTAGCTGGGCGAGGTGGCAGGCGCCTGTAGTCCCAGCTACATGGGAGGCTGAGGCAGGAGAATGGCGTAAACCTGGGAGGCAGAGCTTGCAGTGAGCTGAGATCCAGCCACTGCACTCTAGCCCGGGCGACAGAGCAAGACTCCGTCTCAAAAAAAAAAAAAAAAACAAAGAAAGATTTTAAATGGTACACTGGTTTAAAAAGAGGCAGAAAGGTCAATTCTGGCTCAGTTTTCACCCAAGCATCCAAGGAATTATCTTAGGGTAATAAAAAAGCAAATTTTCCTTACCTTTTAGGAAAATATCAACTGAAGAACATTTCAGCCTTCAGTTTTGTACTTGTGTTTGTCATTCATGTTTGACAAATTTTGGCAATTCTTGCAGATTGGTAAATATTTCACTTTGTTTTTATAAAAAGGGTATAATGAGTAACATACCCAGTCTTTTAAAATGCAGTGAACCTTTTTTACCCCCCCCTCATGGAATAGTGGGCATGTTGTTAGAAGGGTGCCAGTACCCACTGACATTAAAAGGAAACAATTGTGAGAGAAATCTAGGAAGTATAAAATAACATTTATTTTATCTCCTTTAAGGGGTTTTTGAAAGTAACTCCCTCCCACAAGAAACAGGTCTGGTAAGTTCTAGATGGTCATTTCAATGTTACCAAACTTGTATCCTCTGAACTCAAATGAGCCATTCTAGATGATACAGAGAAAGGATACAATAAGCATGCTCATTGTGAAGAAGCTGGCTAAAGGGAATGCTTCTTTAATAATTATCAGGCCGGGCATGGTGGCTCACGCCTGTAATCCCATCACTTTGGGAGGCCGAGACAGGTGGATCACGAGGTCAGGAGATCGAGACCATCCTGGCTAACATGGTGAAACCCCATCTCTACTAAAAATACAAAAAATAAGCTGGGCATGGTGGTGGGCACCTGTAGTCCCAGCTACTCGGGAGGCTGAGGCCGGAGAATGGGCGAGAACCCAGGAGGCGAAGCTTGCAGTGAGCCGAGATCATGCCACTACATTCCAGCCTGGGCGACAGAGCGAAATTCCGTCTCAAAACAAACAAACAAATTATTATTATTATTATTATTATTATTATTATTAGG
>NW_016855676.1:0-845 GCF_001698545.2 Rhinopithecus bieti | reverse complement strand
TAGACCACCTCGGCCTCCCAAAGTACTGAGATTACAGGCGTGAGCCACCACACCTGGCCGATTTTCCATTTTTTTCTAAACATTGTCATCAATGCTAACTCATTAGAACTGAGAAACTCAAACTTTGAGGGATCCAGAGATCATCCAATAGGGGAGATACAGGTATACCACCAAAACCAAACAAAATTGGGAAAATTCATCAGAACAACAAAACACAACAACATTTTAAATATAGAATTTTGGTACTGCGATTCTTTTGCTTCTATTTTGGCTTTTGGTTTTTTCTCTCAATGCCATGATGAAACTTTTAGAAATTCAGCTAAGTAAAAGAAAACAATTAAAGCAAAACTTAATCCCATCGCTCATGTATAACCATGGTTAGCACTCTGTTGATTATCTTCCTGACATATGCTATGCCTACAGACAAGGTCATTCAAAAAGAATTAAACACTTTTAAAAATGTAATATTCAGTAAAATGTCAGAATACATAGTCAAAAGCAGTTTATAAAGGAACTGTCACAGCTATTTCTCTAATCTTACTTACAATTGTCCCCTTTACGCCTCTCATGTCACCTGATGGTTAAGCACAGACTTTCTGGAGCATATCTCTGTCAAGGGTTGAAATGGCCTCCTCGATGTACTCCTTCATTTCTGCAAGAGGAAGTAAAGGGAGAGATCTTCGGATATCTCACAGGAAGTCTCCAGTTTGTGTATCATCTAGTCTCTGAGTGACATAATTTTGAAAGTTCATTTCTTTTTAAATTACCACATATCAGCCGGGTACAGTGGCTCATGGCTGCAATCCCAGCACTTTGGGAGGCCAAAGAGGGGTGGATCACCTGAG
>NW_016855675.1:0-1326 GCF_001698545.2 Rhinopithecus bieti | reverse complement strand
TTAGTCCCAGCTACTCAGGAGGCTGAGGCAGGAGAATCACTTGAGCCTGAGAGGTGGAGGTTGCAGTGAGTGGAGATCTGGCTATTGCACTCCAGCCTGGGCAACACAAGTGAAACCCTGTCTCCAAAAAAAAAAAAAAAGATAAAGTATAGGGCAAGACACCAAATGACTGTCAATTCCACCGCAAGTTTGGGAACATCTTTGTTGATGCATAAGACATACCTGTTATAACAGGCATCATTTAGACTAAAAGTAATAAATCTCTCCTGGTTCAAGTGACGAGTGGCTGAGATCATGATGTTTGGCTCTCAGCACACACATGAAAACTGCTTATTTTGTAAAGGAGGTACCATGTCTGAAATGGAGACAGAGAAGGATAAAATCTAAGAAACATAAAACAAGCATTTAAATAAATTAAATCCCTGTATAGATGAGGAGCTCATTATGAGGCACTCAGACACTTTCAGTGTATTTAAGAGCCTGTGTTCTGGCCAGGTATGGTGGCTCATGCCTGTAATCCCAACACCTTAGGAGGCTGGGCATGGTGGCTCATGCCTGTGGTCCCAGCTACTCGGGAGGCTGAAGCAGGAGGATTGACTGAGCCTGGGAGGTGGAGTCTGCAGTGAGCCGTGATCATGCCACTGCACTCCAGCCTGGGTGACAGAACGAGACCCTGTTTCAAAATTCACATCTCTCTTCTGAGAAACTCTTTATGTGCCAGTGAGTGTGCTAGTTCCCCCACGATGCCACAGCCCTGTCCATAGCTAATCAGGACAGAGATAGTGCCTGATCCAAATAGCCAGGACCATGTGGACACATGATTCTTAACACAGGTAGCTGACTCAGTCAGAGCTTCTGAGCATCAGAAGCAGCAAATACAAGTGACAGAAGAGTATAGAAGTGGAAAGAGGAAAATAAAAAACAACAGGAAGTGGCCAGGTGTAGTGATTCATGCCTGTAGTCCCAGCTACTCAGGAGGCTGAGGCAGGATGATCGCTTGAGCCCAGGAATTTGAGGCTGCAGTGAGCTATGATCATACCATTGCACTCCAGCCTGGGCAACAGAGTGAGATGCTGTCTCTTAAAAAAAAGGGGGGGAGGGGGAAAGGAAAAGGCAACAGGAAGAAATTATGAATAGAAACCACAGAGAGAAGGAAGAGCGAACAGGGCCGGGTGAGGTGGCTCGTGCCTACAATCCCAACACTTTAGGAGGCCAAGGCGGGAAGATCACTTGAGCTCAGGAGCTCGAGACCAGCCTGGGCAACATGGAGAAACCCCGTCTCTACAAAAAATACAAAAATTAGCTGGGCATGTTGGCACATGCCTG
>NW_016855674.1:0-844 GCF_001698545.2 Rhinopithecus bieti | reverse complement strand
AAAAATATACTTTTAACATTTTATGTTCCATCTAATAAAAAAGGTTTTAGATTTTATTTTGAGGTTAGCCAGCTTTGCATAACAATTATTCTTGCATATTCTTTTCCTTTTTTTTTTTTTTTTTTTTTGAGACGGAGTCTTGCACTGTGCCCTAGCTGGAGGGCAGTGGTGTGATCTTGGCTCACTGCAACCTCCACCTCCTGGGTTCAAGCAATTCTCTGCCTTAGCCTCCTGAGTTGCTGGGATTGCAGGTGCCTGCCACCATGCCCAGCTAACTTTTTTGTATTTTTGGCAGAGACAGGGTTTCACCATCGTGGCCAGGCTGGTCATGAACTACTGACCTTGTGATCCACCCGCCTTGGCCTCCCAAAGTGCTGGGATTACTGGCATGAGCCACCGTGCCTAGCCGCATATTCTTTTAGTCTTTAAAGTACTGTTTTGCTGCCTCACTGAGCTGCGATTGGCATGAAACTCTCCTTTGATTCAGTAAGGCATGAAGCAAGATGTAAAACTACCATTGTTGTACATTGTGTGTAATCTGGAGTTAATATTGATTTTTGTGAGTTCTTTCTCCCACTTCCTGTTTTCCTCACCTGCAAGTCATTACTGCACATACTTTCCTCACTGTTTAGATCATATAACGTGGTGGTTAAATAATTCTTAGTAATTTACTGTATTCATTAGTGCAATTAATTACAGCAGATTGGTTTAGAATACCACTGCAGTTTGAATTTCTGGTTTTCATTTTTAAACTTATTTTTAAGATTTTGTTATGTTTATTTTCAGTCTTTATAAAATTTTGTTGTAAATGTTAAAATACTTTAAATTTTTATGACTAATGAAT
>NW_016855673.1:0-996 GCF_001698545.2 Rhinopithecus bieti | reverse complement strand
GGGAAAAGATAACTTATGAAAATTCAACACTTTAACTTCATCTGCCCACTTTTAAACTTTTGTTGTTTCTCTTTGTGTCTTATTGTACTAAGTCTTGAAAAGTTCTCATAGTTATTAATTTTTTACACAGTGTTTTTCTGTCTGTAGTTCGTTGTTAAAATTTGGTGTTCCTGCAGGAGGAGCAATCAATGGAGGTTTCCATTCCAGCTTCTTGCTCTACCCTCCCAATTGCATTCCTTAACTTCACAATTTCAGCTTGATTCCTTTTAACTACTTCAATATCATTGTTAAATTTATCTGATAGATTTCTGAATTCCCTGTGTGTTATTTCGAATTTCCTTCACTTGCCTCAAAACAGCTATTTTGAATTACTTATCTCAAAGGTCATATATCTTTATTCTCCAGGCCTGGACCCTGGTGCCCTCTTTAGTTCATTTGGTGAGGTCATGTTTACCTGAATGGTCTTGATGCTTGTGGATGTTCATCGGCGCCTGGGCATTGAAGAGTTCAGTATTCATTGTAGTCTTTGCAGTCTGGGCTTGTTTGTACCCATCTTTCTTCGGAAGGCTTTCCAGATATTCAAAGGGAGCTGGGTGTTGTAATCTAAGTTGCATCTGCATTAGGGGTACCCCAAGCCCAGTAACACTGTGGCTCTTGCAGATTTGTAGAGGTACTGCCTTGGTGGTCTTGGATAAGATCCAGAAGAATTCTCTGAATTATCAGACAGAGACTCTTGTTTTCTTCCCTTATTTTTCCCAAACTCTCAATCTCTCTCTCCCTCTCTCTCTCTCTCTCTCTCTCTCTGTCTCTGCCCCTCGCCCCTGGCATTTCTACCTATCACTCTTGCTCTCATTCTATCTTGCTCTCTCTTGCTCTTGCTCTCTCTCTGTGCTGAGACACCTTGACCTGCAGGTGGGGTGACACAATCCCCCCTGTGGCCACCACCACTGGGGCCTTGCTGGGTCAGACCTGAACCCAGCACTGCACTGAGTCTCA
>NW_016855672.1:0-839 GCF_001698545.2 Rhinopithecus bieti | reverse complement strand
ACTAGAGATTGGAAGTATGTCTTTACAAAACACATATTTGATAAAGTGCTCATATCTAGAATACACAAAAAATTTCCAAAACTCAACAGTTTAAAACAAACAAACAAAAAAACCCCAAACAATCCAATTAGGAAATGGGCAAAACACATGAATAGATACTTCACCAAAGAGGATACACATGGCAAATGAACACATGAAAAGACATTCAACACGACTGGCCATTAGAAAACTGCATAAAACCACAATGTTATATCACATATACCTATCAGATTGGCTAAAATACAACATATTGACAATGCCAAATGCTGGGAACAATTCCTAGAAACTAGGTCACTCATACATTGCTGGTGGGAATGCAAAATGATATAGCCATTCTGGAGAGTAGTTTTGCAGGTTCTTTAAAAGCTGAACATGTAACTACCATTCAACCTAGCAATTGCACTCCTAGATATTTATCCCAGAAAAAAATTAAAACACATTCACACTCCTAGATATTTATCCCCAAAAAAAATTAAAACATATTCACACTCCTAGATATTTATCCCCCCAAAAAATAAAAACATATTCACACAAAAAGCTGTGTTCATAGAAGCTCTATTGTAGTAGCACAAAATGAGAAACATCCTGTAAGTCCTTCAATGAGTGAATGGTTGAACAAACTGTGGTACATCTATACTATCGAATACTACTCAGCAATAAAAAGGAAAGAACCTGTTGATACATGCAGCAGCTTGGAGGAATCTCCAGAGAACAATGCTGAGTGAAAAAAGCCAATTCCAAAAGGTTACATTCTGTATGATTCCATCTATATATATCTTTTTTTTTTTTTTTTTTTTTTT
>NW_016855671.1:0-530 GCF_001698545.2 Rhinopithecus bieti | reverse complement strand
TTTACTTCCTGTCTTATGGCCAGCTAGGATGACTGCAGTCAAGTAGGTGTGGTTTCTCTTAAAGAGCCATACTCACGAATTTAGAATTTTAATTTAAGTGGCAAGAAATGATCTCATGCATGCTTATTTCCCTTCTGAAAGGAATTAGGCTAATCAGCTATTATTGTTCAAACACAATGGTACTCAAAATTTATTGTGGATCCCTCTCCCTCCCATCCTCAGAATGTAAAAGCAAAAATCAGTGTAGAGCCAGTACTTCCCCTTCTTATGAAACACAGTAAGTTTCAATGGCGTTGTCTTACTATGAAGGATAAGTTCCTGAAAGTCGCACTTGACTATTATTTATATCCCAGTTTGTTTCCAAAAGAGGTTCTGCAGCACAGGACATAGTAATATAGGCCGGGCACAGCGGATCATACCTGTAATCCCAACACTTTGGGAAGGTGAGGTAGGCAGATCGCTTGAGCCCAGGGGTTTGAGACCAGCCTGGGCAACATGGCAAAATCCCACCTCTACAAAAAAAAAAAAAA
>NW_016855670.1:0-848 GCF_001698545.2 Rhinopithecus bieti | reverse complement strand
AAAAAAAAAAAGATATGGTCATTCTTCTTTATTCACCAGTTTTTTGAGTCTGCCAGTCCATGAACACGGTATGTCTCTTCATTTATTTAGGTCTTTGACTTTTTCAACAATGTTTTACAGCTTTCAGCATGCAGATTCTGTGTATGTTTTGTTAGATTTCATTTTCTTGGTGTGATTATAATTGGTATTATGATTTTAATTTCAATTTCTACATGTTTTTTGTTAGTATATAAAAATAGTGTTGATCTTGTATCCTTTGACCTTGCTGAATTCACTTGTTAGTTCTCAGAGTATTTACATAGATTCCTTGGGATTTTCTGTGTACACAACTGTGTCATCTGTAAATAGGGACAGTTTTATTTCTTCCTTTCCAATCAATATGCTGTTTATTTCTTTTTCTTGTTTTATTTTATTGACAAGAGCTTCCAATACTATGCTGAATGAAAAAGAGTGAGGGAAGTGGACATCCTTGCTTTGTTCCTAATCTTCAGGAGAAAACATTCAGTCTTTAACCATTAAGTATGATATCAGCTGTAGGCTTTTTATAGATGCTCTTTATCCGGTTGACAGAGTGCACTTCTGCTACTAGTTTTTGGGGAGTTTTTATCATGAATGAGTGTTAGATTTTGTCAAGTGTTTTTTCTCTTCAGTTAAGTTTTTTCTTGTTTAGTCTATTGATATGCTGGATTATATTGATTGATTTTCTGTTAAACCAGCCTTGTGTATTTGAAATAAATCCCACTTGGTCATGATATATAATTTTTAAAATACATTGCTGGATTCAATTTGTCTCACTATTCATGAGACATTTTGGTCTGTAGTATTCTTTTTTTTTTTTTTTGAGACGG
>NW_016855669.1:0-3237 GCF_001698545.2 Rhinopithecus bieti | reverse complement strand
CTGGAGAGGATGCAGAGAAATAGGATCACTTCTACTCTGTTGGTGGGACTGTAAACTAGTTCAACCATCATGGAAGACAGTGTGGTGATTCCTCAAGGATCTAGAACTAGAAATACCATTTGACCCAGTCATCCTATTACTGTGTATATAGCCAAAGGATTATAAGTCATGCTGCTATAAAGATACATGCACATGTATGTTCATTGCAGCACTATTCACAGTAGGAAAGACTTGGAATCAACGCAAATGTCCATCAGTGACAGACTGGATTAAGAAAACGTGGCACATATACACCATGGAAAACTATGCATCCATAAAATAGGATGAGTTTTTGTCCTTTGTAGGGACGTGGATGCAGCTCGAAACCATCATTCTCAGCAAACTATCGCAAGAACAGAAAACCAAATACCTCATGTTCTCACTCATAGGTGGGAATTGAAAAATGAGGTCACTTGGACACATGAAGGGGAAGATTACACACTGGGGCCTATTGTGGGGAGTGGGGAGGGGCAAGGGGTGAGAGATGGCATTGGGAGTTACACCTGATGTAAATTATGAGTTGATGGGTGTTGATGAGTTGAGGAGTGCGGCATACCAACGTGGCACAAGTATACATGTGAAACAAACCTCCATTTTGTGCACATGTAACCTAGAACTTAAAGTCTAATAATAGTGAAAAAAAAGAATATTGGAGAAGGAGGCTAAAAAAAAAAAAATCAATATACAGTAAATAGGATTAATTACAAAAATTTTCCCTATTTTAATTCCATCTAGGACCTGAATATCCCTTTGTCATACAAGTGACATATTCACATTTTCAGGGAATACATACATAAGCATCTTTAGTGGAGGCTTTATTCTGTCTGCCACACTATATTACCACATATTTAATCACTGTCTATGTCACCATAAAAATACTTATTTCTAATACACGTTATGATAAATACAGAGGCTCTGTTGTTGATTTCAAAAGGATGTTTGAAATATAAACTTTTAAATATGTTTCAATTTGTGTTTAAGATACTTAAAATGCTAAGGCTGTAGGCCAGACTACAAATAAAGTTTATGTTCATGCACACATACACTGTGCAGTTTATAAGAAGGCATTTTAACACCAATTATCAAACAAATAATTTGAGACCATACACTCAATGTAATTTGCACTATGAAACATTCATTCTGTTTTTCCCTCCAGAAGAGCTATTGCTTTCTAGCTGGGTTGCATTTGCCCATATTTTTTCTACTTCCTGGTTCATGTTTTATCCAGTGTAGACTACTTGCAGAACCACATAATCTTTGTCACTTAGAGAATAGTGTTTTATATTTTGGTTGCAGAAGCTCTGTTGGAAGGTGTGTCTTTGATTTGGATATTCCCTGGGTTGGACCACAATCTGACTCACGGCTCTCCTAAAAGTAGTAAAAACCATCTTTTATTCTCCAGTGAAATGATTCCAAGATAGCCTAAATTCAGCCAGTGGTCCAGATATTCTGATCTCTGTTCCCATTGCAAACCTGCTTTGGAAGATCATTTCAACCAAATGATCTATTCATTTATATACTAGTTATTTATTCAGCAACTACTGTGTTCAAAATACGCAGGTGAATCCACACAAAAATTTTGTGCATGTCCTCAAGGGGCTCCCAGTGTACTGAAGATAACAATAATTTATAAAAGAATCAATGCAACTTAACTGAGTTTAATTACTGAAGTCCAGAAGTGAGCTACAGTATCAGGGAAACACCATACAAATGCCTTTTCCCAGGACAGGGTATTTGTTTTTGTTCACTGCGGTAGACCTAAAGTGTGCCTGAGATAGTTAAGCAAGGGTTCCAAAAAAGGCAGCTTATGTTTGCTAGAAACAGAAAGATATTACAGGTGAAAAAAGATGGATTTTTCAAAGGGAAGTAGTAGTATGGCATGGTGTGAAGCATGGTTGTGTGCTTCATACCATGCAGAAATTGAGAAAGAGTGGGTAAAGGAGGAGATATAGAAAGAGAAGGAACAATGAGAGAGAAGAAGAAAGATGAATAAAATGGAGGAGAAAGAGAAGAATAAAGAATAAAAAGAGGAGTTGGGGAGGAACAGGAGGAGGAAGACGACAACAAAGAAGAAAAGAAGCGAAGAGGGGCAAGGAGAGGAGAGTAAAGATAAAAGGGCCAAATAAAGCTGCAAACAATGGCTTATGCCTGTAATATCACCACCTTGGAGACTGAGTGAGGCAGGAGGACTGCTTGAGACCAGGAGTTGGTGACCAGCCTGAGCAACATAAGGGCCAGATAGAGAGTGTTGAATTTCTAAAGATGCAGGCATTCTGAGCTTCAGAGTAAAGATAGTATTCAATAGAGACAGAAAACAAGTTTTAAGGAGGGTCTAGAAATGAACAGGTTTTAACTGAAAAAAGACTTCAGGACAAATTTGAGGAATGAATTCAGAACCAGGAAACCAATTCAGAATTTAACCTAATAGTGTGAGCATGAGATGCTGAAAGTCCCTTGTGGGAGCCCCCAGAAGGAAGAAAAGGGGCTGGATTAGGAAATACTGTAACAACTGATAGGACTGCAGATAAATTCACAGTGGCTAAGGAGAGGCAGGAGTGGTATGGTTCCCAGGGATTCTTGTGCTGTTCACCAATATCACGAATGCAGCAGAGAAGATGATATGGGTTTTCTTTTTTGGTGGGGGAGGGTAAACTTGGGGTATGTTGTATTTGAGATGCCTAGGAGATTATATACATAGAGTATGACCCTAACATTTCTGCAAATATGCTCTTAGAATATGACATTACTTCTGATCCAAAGAGCAAAGTCAGGAATGCAGATAAAGACAAACCAAAGCAAGAAGAAGAAAAAGAGACCTCTAACAACAAACTTCATTTAATTTAAAATCCTTTTTAAAATACAGGTATGCACTCCAGTAGTTTATAACTTGTGAAAGCATGTATCATTGTAGAAACCCTGCTAAGATCAGCAGGATAGCAATAGGAAAAAAAAAAAAAAAAAAATGCATTACATAAATCTGTTGTAAGGAAGTCAGTCTTACAGATTTAGGTATGCATTGTTCCTTTTTTGAGCTATAAAATGAGTGCATCAGATTCCCTCCAGTGGAAGTAGAATTACCCTACAAAGTTAAATCTTAAGTACTTGCATAGCTTTTAAAAGGGCTAAGCAAAGAATTTATAAGTTGAGATCTATGAATGAAGGTATAGAACTTAGTGATACTTTGGTAACATTTCAAAT
>NW_016855668.1:0-1312 GCF_001698545.2 Rhinopithecus bieti | reverse complement strand
GTGTATTTTTTTATATTAATGTTCCAGTCTTAGAAAAAAAAACATTTTTTTATCTTAATTAGTTTGACTACACTTAAAATTTCTTTTACAAAATTCACCTTCCACAAATTTCCTACCACTTTCTTATCCATTAAGTTTTGTCCTACACTTTTCTCTTCTAATCATTCTAATTTAGGACAAAATTATTATTTTCTCTTAACATAACAAAACATCTTCATGCCTGATAGCTTTTCTTTACCAAGCATACCTATTAGCTAAGTATATTTATATACAGAGCTGTTTCTTTTTAGATTTCTAGTAATTTTAGTTACATATATTAATTAGAATTCTTAAGCCTTGTGATCTTAACTTCCAATGAACACCAGGAAACAAACAATTGTGAACTGTCTATCACACCAGAAATCTGTAGCTTGGCATATCTATGAATCATAATTTCTAGAAGCATGAGCTTTCTCTTAGTAAATTTGTCAGTATGGTACAGAACATGTTTACTAAGAATCCCAAATATCTTTAGGTTAACAAGAAATTGTGGAGGAGGCAAACTTGTACCTTGGTTCTCTTAGGGTTTGGTTTTGGTTTTGGGTTTTATGCTAGGTGTGAGAATGAAATTGTTGTTTGTACAGGTTTCCCAAAGCTTTAATTTTCATTCTTGATGATGAGAATGTTACAAACCTTCTGGTACAGAAAGGGCAAGTATACATGAAAGTTTTATCTTACTTAAAGCTATTTAACTGATTTATTTTTTTAAATTATGTTTGGATTGCTTATAAAGATGAGACATTAAATAGCTAGCCATCATCTGAAGTTATTTTTCTTAAATTTTGTAATGTAGAAAGATCATAAGCTTTTCTTCCTATAAACCTAGGTAGAAAAGGTCTATATTATATTTCAGGCTCAAAACCCTGAAGATATGCCTGTTTTAATCAGATCAATGATATTCTTGTTTATCAGAAATTACCCATGTCATGTGAACTAGGCCTACCCAAATGTCCATCAATGATAGACTGGATTAAGAAAATGTGGCACATGTACACCATAGAATACTATGCAGCCATAAAAAAGGATGAGTTCATGTCCTTTGTAGGGACATGGATGAAGCTGGAAACCATCATTCTCAGCAAGCTATCGCAAGGACAAAAAAACAAACACCGCATGTTCTCACTCATAGGTGAGAACTGATCAATGAGATCACTTGGACACAGGAAGTTTCTTGTTAAAGAGAAACTAAGATATTTGGAATTCTTAGTAAACATGTTCTGTGCCATACTGACAAATTTACTAAGAGAAAGCTCATCACACACTGGGGCCTGTC
>NW_016855667.1:0-848 GCF_001698545.2 Rhinopithecus bieti | reverse complement strand
AACAAAATCCAGTGAAAAGCATAAAAGAGAAACAAAAACACAACAACTGAAATTCAAAATATGTGTATTAAAGAGTAGATTTAGTTTATTACCTTGATTGTGTTGGTGGTATCATGGGTGTTTGCATATGTCTAAATCTATCTACATGTATTCATTAAATATTTGCAGTTGTTTATATATTGATTATACTCCAACAAAACTGTTTAAAAGAAGAGTAGAATGGTTGTAAAGTTGAAGTGAAGAATGTTGAGTTGAAGAAATAGGGGAAACTATACAGACTAAAGCAAGGAGAGGAAAAAAAAAGAGAAAATAGACAAAAGTGGATACAAATATTATGGTAGAAAAGACTAACACAAGTATTATTACAAAAAGAATATTTGAAGAGATAATATTCCAAAAGTGGCATAAAACATCATACCACATATTTATGAAACCCAAGAAGCTCCAAGCAATATGACTTCACTAACAATACCGAGTCATAATCAAAGTTATTGTGTTGAAAAACAGTGAGAAAAAAACATATATAAAGTATCCTGGAAAAAGATACTTTATATTCACAGAAGTAACAATGAGACAGACAGTTAATGCTTTAACTGAAATTTGGAACCTGGAAGATAAAGGCACATAAAGTGGTAGAAAATACTGCTAAGTATTAACTACACAGTCAATATAAATATCTTAAAAGGTGAAGGGCTATAAAATGTTTTCAGATTCATAAATTAAAAGGAAAAAGAGTTGTAGATTATAGAACCATATTAAAAAGATATTAATGAGTTTATACAGAAGCAAAATGATGCCAGAGAAAAGGCACAACAATTTAGGAAAAAAAAAAAAAAATAGGGAAAATT
>NW_016855666.1:0-1316 GCF_001698545.2 Rhinopithecus bieti | reverse complement strand
TCAGCCTCCCAAGCAGTTGGGACTACAGGTGCATGCCACCATGCTCAGCTAATTTTTGTATTTTTTTTTTTTTTTTTTTTTTTAGAGATGGGGTTTCACTATGTTTCCCAGGTTGGTATCGAACTCCTGAGCTCAAGCAATCCGCCCATCTTGGCCTCCCAAAATGCTGGGATTACATGCATGAGCCATCACACCTGGCCTAATTGCTGGAGAATTCTATTCAGCCCTCTTGCTCCACCTCCCAACAAGGATTTCTTAAAGGCAATGGCTGGCCAGGTGCAGTGGCTCACGCCTGTAATCCCAGCACTTTGGGAGGCCAAGGCAGGTGGATCACTTCAGGTCAGGAGTTTGAGACCAGCCTGACCAACATGGCGAAACCCTGTCTCTACTAAAAATACAAAAAGAGTAGTTGGGTATGGTGGCACATGCCTGTAATCCCAGCTACTCAAGAAGTTGAGGTGGGAGAATTGCTTGAGCCCGGGAGGTAGAGGTTGTGGTGAGCCGAGATTGCACCATTGCACTCCAGCCTGGGCGACAAGAGCGAAACTCAGTCAAAAAAAAAAAAAAAAAAAAAAAAAAAAGCAGTGGTCATGTAGCTATAGCTATTAAAGAAACCTGACATTCAACTCTGATGACCTTTGGATTCATGTTGCTTTAACACTATTTCTGCTTACCTAAATCTCTTCACATATTGAGTCTATAACTTTGGTTTCCTGCTCTGTCTAGAAAGTAAGATTTGGCAATAGTGCTCAGTTGCCTATCTACAGGAATATCTTAGGGTACTATTTTAAATTTCCATGATATAGACTGGTACATGACCTCAGTAGTAAATATATTTATTTTCTGGATCCTTTGCACATCATCTTGTGAATATTTTCCATGGCACATAGTCAGTCTACAAGAGTACTTAGCTCTCATATAAACTCATTTTAATTGAAAGGCAGATTGGAAGCTTAGTCCAAAGACCAATTTGTAAGTTTCTTGTTGGATTATTAGCTTTTTGTAGCCAAAGATAAAACTGAACTTACTATGCAATCTTCTTTCATTTCCTTAGTAATGGGGAAAATGTTCAAGATGCCAACATCTATGTCCTAACTAACCATGTTATTATGGAATATTAAGTGGATCTTAAATGAATCTTTAAATTCTTAGGCAACAAGACGTGGCTACAGTCCAAGAAATTGGTCTTTCTAAATCTTTTGTTAGTTGGTAATATAGTCTAGATGTCTTGATGTTCATTGAATTTTTTTCTGTACTTGCCACATGCAGAGAACATGAGTGTCTATTTTTCCGTATTAACTAAAGAGTACAAAGAA
>NW_016855665.1:11360-13842 GCF_001698545.2 Rhinopithecus bieti | reverse complement strand
GTGTTAACAATTACTGGCCGTGAAAATTAGGGCCATATTTAAAACCGAAGTTTTCTGAATATGTGTCAATCAGATTAAGTTTACATTGTGTACCAGCATTCCATGACCTTAACACATCAAAAGTTTATTTCTCACTCACACCAGGTCCACTCTGAGTTTGGGTGTGTCTCCTGGACTTTTGGCCATTTCATCATTCAGTATTCTGGAATACTGGTTGAGTCTTGTTTCCTCACCCCCAATATAATAAACATAATCTTCCATAATTACCATGGCAAGGAAAGAGAGAATAGAGAATTTCACATCAACCCTTAAATGCTACTACAGAGAAGTGGCACACAGGACTTCTGCTGGTTTTAATAGAGAAGTCACATTATGTACCATATCTAAATTCAAGGATGCATATGCCCACAAGGAGAAGATAATCAGATTCTGGTGAACATACTTGTTTGGTTTTCTTCTGCAAGACCATGCTTCCACAGCTCAGAATGTTTATGAGTAGGGTCATTAATGACTTGCCAATTAATGAAGTACCCTTTTAGGCCTATAGTCTAAACAATTATATAACTCTAAGAAACATTAATCTAGGTAACTTAAAAGATTCTCAAAGAGGCACTATAACCTGATAGTCAAGAACCTCAACTTTGAAGTCAGGACAACATTGGTTCAGACTCAGCTCTGCTACTTACTAGTCTTGTGACCTGGGGCAACATATTTAATGTCTTGGAATAAAGAGGAGATAAAAATACTATCTATCTCACAGATTTCTTGTGAGCATCGGGAAAGATAATGCATCAAAGTATAGTGTATTTTCAAAAGTTAGAGGATTTTGGACATTCTCAACACAAAGAAATGATGAATATTTGAGGTGATGTATATGTTAATTACACACTGATTCAATCACTACACATTGTATACAATTATCAAAATATCACTCTGTACGCCATAAATATATACAATTATTATATGCCAGTTTTTAAAAGTATAGAATTTGGCACATACTAAGCCCTCAATCAATGTGTGCAACTTTTATTACACTGTAGCCCACGGTAATTATAACAAACGTAGGTCCCAGGTTTCCATAAACAATCCCAATATAGTCTTAACTTCACTTACCCTATGTATATTTACAAGCATACCTCATTTTATTGTACATCACTTTATTGCTCTTTGCAGATACTGCATTTTTGACAAACTGAAGATTTGTGCAATGTTGCATCAAGCAATCTGTGGGCACCATTTTTGCAACAGCACACACTCACTTCATGTATCTGTCACACTTTGGTAATTCCCTCAATGTTTCAAACATTTTCATTATTATTATAATTTATAGTGATCTGTGATCAGTGACCTTTGATGCTACTATTGTAATTGTTTCAGGGCAAGACAAACCACACCCATATAAAAGAGCTAACATATTTGATAAATACCGTGTGTTCTGACTGCTACACTGACTAGATGTTTCCCCATCTCTCTCTTTCACCTCAGGTCTCCTTATTCCTTAAGACTAAGCAATATTGAAATTCAGTCAATTAATAACTCTGCAATGGCCTCTAAGTGTTCAAGTGAAAGGAAAAGTCACACATCTCTCACTTCAAATCAAAAGCTAGAAGTAATTAAGCTTAGTGAAGAAGGCATGTCAAAAGCTAAGGCTCTTAACAAAAAACAGCTAGCCAAGTTGTGAATAGGAAGGAAAATTTCCTGAATAAAATTTAAAATGCTACTCCTGTGAACACACAAATGATAAGAAAATGAAACGGCCTCATTATTGATATGGAGAATGTTTTTGTCATCTGGATAAAAGACCAAACCAGCTGCAACGTTCCCTTAAGCCAAAGCCTTACCCAGAGCAAATTTAACCTAACTCTGTTAAATTCTTTGAAGGTAGGGAGAGATGAGGAAGCTGCAGAAGAAAAGTTTGAAGTTAGCAGTGGTTGTTTTATGAGGTTTAAGGAAAGAAGCCATTTCCATAACATAAAAGTGCAAGGTGAAACAGCAAGTGCTAATGTAGAAACTGCAAGTTTTTCAGAAGATCCAGCTAAGATCACTGACAAAGGTGGCTATACTAAACAGATTTTCAATGTAGACAAAACTGTCTTCCATTAGAAGATGCCATCTAGGACTTTCATAACTATAGAGGAGAAGTCAATGTCTGGTTTCAAAGCTCCAAAGGAGAGGCTGACTCTCTTTGAGGGGCTAATGCAGCTGCTGTCTCTAAGTTAAAGTCAAGGCTCATTTACCATTCTGAAAATCCTAGGGGTCTTAAGATTTATGCTAAATCTACTCTGCCTGTGCTCTATAAATGGAAAAACAAAGCCTTGATGACAGCACATCTGTTTATAGCATGTTTTACCAAATATTTAAGTCCACTGTTGATACCTACTTCTCAGAAAAAAAAATTCCTTTCAAAATATTACTGCTTCTTTATTGGGGAACCAGCCCCAATATTTCAACATAGGTTCTTTTCTATTTTCCCTAAGTGATG
>NW_016855665.1:3815-8396 GCF_001698545.2 Rhinopithecus bieti | reverse complement strand
GGAATAAAAATAATAATTTGTAGTAAACAACTAGTATCTTATGGGAGCATCATTCTTCAGAGTACATACTGGGAAATAGTGAATAAGACAGTATGCTGCTTAAGAACCGTGACTATGATTTATTTTTCTGTGCAATTTCTTCAGTACCTAGCTTAGTGCTAGTAAGTGTCTAGTGAATGGATGAATGGATAGATGGATAGATGGATAGATAGATGGATGGATGGATGAGATGGATGAGAGGACGGATGAATTAGCAAATGAATAAAATGACTTCAGATCAACATTTGAAATAGGTCACAGACTTTACTTTATGAGTTCAAAATAGCTTTGCCCCAAGAAAAGTTCTTTTTGCACTCTATTAAGTGGCCTTTTAAGATTTGAACTTGACATTATCATCAAATCAGTAGATACCTTTCAAGAAATAATACATGACTTTGACCTTTTTTATTGTAGTCAACACATCATCAGTCTGCTCGATTAACTTGTCAGCTTTCTCCTCTCCAGATAGTGAGCCATGCTCTTTGCACTAAAAGCTTTTAAAATGGCTAAAGAATCCATGATAAGGTCAAGATATATCAATAAAGAAATCAGAGTAATGATTTTTTATTTTATTTTATTTTTATAAGATAAAAATGACTGAAAACTGATTAGTGCCTGTCTCATGACACTTCATATTCATGATTTTTTATCTAAGTAGGACCTAGATTTTCTTCAAGTGAAGACTTTGAAATAAATTTAAGGTACATTTCTATTTTAAGACCATATAAACTAAAAGTTCTTTATAGTACTGCAGGCTGAGTTACATATTCAGGAATTATCTTAAATGAACAGAAGAGTAAAATGCCCTGAACTAAGCAGAGAGAAACTGCACTACATTTTCTAAATCTAGTTGTTATTACTGTCAATCAACATTTCGGAAGATCCTATTTTACATAAGACACTGTATTATGTCTTATGAGGAAATTAGAAAATAAGTCTTCCACATGACCAGAATTGATGTAATTTATGTAGAAAAACAGTCATGTGTAATTTAGCATAACACCACTTAGAAACATTGTTACAAAACATGTAAGTTTAAAAAACATTTAAGTTTAAATACTCAGAACTAATATGCAGAGAATACCATAGTGAAGGAAGGATTTGAATGGTTGTTCAGGATGGATCGGCTAAGTCAGTGATTCTCAACTGGTGGCAGTTTTGTCTCCCAGGAGGCATTTGACAATGTCTGGAGGCATTTTTGGTTGTCACAATTGGGAGCGTGCTATTAATATGTAGTGAGTAAAGATTATGGATGCTGCTGAATATCGTACAATGCATAGGCTAGTTTCCCTGAACAAAGAATTATTTGGCCCAGAATGCCAGTAACTCTGAGGTCGAGGAGCTTTGAGTTAAGTTCTGGTAAGGCAAATTCATGGTACTCTTGGTGGTCAACTTTCCTTCCCACAATATCAGGCTACTAAATTCACACTAAAACAATCAATATTTGAATGCGCACATTGCTCTAAAAGTTGTATGATCTAAGCTTATTTTCCTACTTTAATGTAATGACTTTTGACCCTTCTGCATCAAAACAACATTAATGGTGAATATAAACAATATCATTGTTTGTTAGAGTATGAGATAAGATTATTTGATTTCCCATGGCTATTTTAAATTTTCAAAGAGGAAGGATAGTGAATCAGCAAAAGTTAATGACAGCTATTATAACATGTCTTATCTTTATGGCAAAAAATAGAAAAGAATTATCCATGGTGACCACAAAGCATATGATCAGCATTGATAATTTTGACTTTAAATGACACCCTTTGCTCAAGTGCTTTCGCCTCTCAGAAAGCAGTCTCCTAGTATCAGACACTAGGTATTTCTTTATTTCTCTCATCAGTCTTTTTTAACCACTTAGGAGGTGACAAAAGTCATGATTAGAAAATGAAAAGCTTGAATATTATGGTGTAACATATTTTTTAAACCCTGTGAATAAAATATCTGGAACATAACAGTCTCAGTTCTGCCTGTGTTTGGCTGAGGTTTAATATGCTCTTTGACTTGTATACTTGTATCTAAAAGAAATGGAGCAATCTCATGAGTAGCTAAAAAAATACCTCAGGACTCCATTTCACATTTGGTAATCTGAACATATGAGACATGATTTTCAAATGACCACCCACAGAGGTATTAAACAATGCTCTGAGCTTTTATTTTAGACAAGTGAAGTCAGACTGCAAAAAAGTCTTAGCAAAACCTTTGAGAATATCTTCTATAATAATCCTTCCTCTGTCTCTGCTCCTAAATTCCCAGCATCCTTTACTACAGTGTTTCCAGTCTTTCTGCCCTCACCTGGGCAATGTTTCATATGCTGGAATTTATATGGCCCTGTTTACTTCAGCAGATGTTCCACTTTTGGTCACTGGCAGGTAATCAAAATAGCCAATACATACCATCATCGCCAAAGTGTAATTTTCCAAAATACTGTAACTGCATTTTAATACGGGTCTTTTAGAAATGCAATGCCTTATATGAATGCAGTGATTCAAAACCAACATTAATTCATTACCATATTGATTGCATTTTGGCCTAATACATTATTAATATATACCAGATGCAACTTATCCAAATGATAATTGATACAATGAATTCATAGACCTAAGAAAATAAAATACAAAATAATTGAGAGTTAGGTGTCTCTCACAGAAAGTGACCCTGATCTTAATAAAATACACACATCCATATTCAGTGATCATAGGAAATGAATCAATCTTTTGTAGTATTAATATACTTTTGTGGTATAATCTGAAAATTTTTCCTTTTTTTATAAATATTAATCTAAAATATTCTAAAAATAATGTATTTATTGGTTATTCTCATTTTGAGATTGCCTTGATTAACAATAATCCAAAGAATACAATTGACAACTGAATAAGTATTCATCACAAGATAAACAGTAAGGGCGCATCTCCCAGCTTATTTATATAATAAATAATTCTAGCAAAAGTCAACTACTCCATTTTACAAATGAACAGAATACATAAGGGGATATAGGAAGGCAGGGCTCTAGTAGATTAAGACTGTATGTAATTTGGGGTGAAATTGATTTTTTGTGAGATTTACAAGAGAATGTGATAATTCTCTGGATTGTCAGCCAAAACCCAGGAAAACATGGATAAAGAATGGCTGAATTTTCACAGCCTGAAAGGGAAGTTAAGATACATGATACCCTGACAAACTGTAAAAACAGGGAAGGAGTGAGCCTGGATGTTATAGTTGAGAACATTTGGTGAATGATAGATTGAAAATAATGGTTACACCAAGGGAGGAGAGAGAATTTCAGTATAGAAGGAAAATATATAATATAATATGATATAATAGTATGTATAAGCATCATAAAATAATAAATTGCCAAGAGGAAAAGGAGTTAATATAAGAAAGAGCAAGAAAATGTTATAATTGTTTATCACATATATATATGTTTTTGTGTGTATGTATATATACATGTATATATACATGCATATATACATATATATATAAAGACAGAGTTTTGCTATGTTACCTAGGCTAGCTGCAAACTCCTGGGCTCATGTGATCCTCCTGCATCAGCCTCTGGAAGAGTTGGGATTATGTATGCATGGAACTGCACCCTATACCAAAATATATTTTTAAAAGAAGCATGGCATATTAGACCTAGGATGAAGCATAAAAAGCATCTAGTTAATATCCTTCATTTTGAAAATGAAGAGACTAAGGTCACGAGAGATAATAGCTGTTGAAATCCACAAAATCAATTAATGACACGATAATACCATGTTACAGTGTAATGAAGTATCACTTGAGTTCTATAGATAATTTGTTTATTTGAATTAGAACTCAACCTTTCCCACTCTAATTTTCCAAGGAAGTAAGCAATATTATTCAATGGGGACTTTTCTCTAACCTCTAAGCAAAAAATTGCTAATCATTTTAGACTTGTTTTGTCTATATTAAATAATAATTAGCATGTATCCGTTACTTACTGTATTAGGTTGTTCTTTCATTGCTATAAAGGAATACCTGAGACTGGGTAATTTGTAAAGAAAAGATGTTTAAATGGCTGACAGTTCTGCAGGCTGTACAAGCATGGCCCCAGAATCTGCTCAGCTTCTGGGGAGGCCTCAGGGAGATTTTACTCATGACCTTATGACAGAAGGCGAAGTGAGCACACCACATTGTGAGAGCAGGAGTGAGGGTAGGGAGGTGCCAGATACTTTTAAACAATCAGATCTCCAAGAACTCACTCATTATTACAAGGATAGCACCAAGCCATAAGGGATCCACCTCCATGACCCAATCACCTCCCACCAGGCCCCACCTCCAACATTGGGGATTACATTTCAACATGTGGTTTGAGAGGGATAAATATCCAAACCATATCACTTACTATATGTCAGATACTGTGACGAGTACTTCATATATTTTCTTTCCCTCTCATTTAGCTCTTATAGCAACCTTATAAGGAAGGCATTATTAGTGCTCCAATTTTCGGATGAAGAAATGGAAACTAAATGGGGGAGTAACTTAACCAAACTCTCACAAATTAAAAAAAAAAAAAAA
>NW_016855665.1:0-2963 GCF_001698545.2 Rhinopithecus bieti | reverse complement strand
GAATATCATTCACCCTTAAAAAAAAAAGACATTCTGCCATTTGCAACTACATGTATGAATCTGGAGGACGTTATGCTAAGTAAAATCAGTCAGACACAGAAAGAAAAATACTGTATGACCTCACTTATATGGGGAATCATTTTTTAAGTCAAATAAATAAAAACAGAGAGTAAAATGATGGTTACTAGTGGGGAAAGAGGATAAAATGAAGAGATTTTGGTCAAAGGATACAAAATTGCAATTATTTAGGATGAATAAGTCTAGAGAGCTAATGGACAGCATGAGGACTATTGTTAATAACATGGTATTACATATTTAAAAATTGCTAAGAGAGTGCAGTTTAGGTACTCTTACCACAATAAACAAAAGTAACTGTGGAAGGTGATGAAAATATTAATTTGTCTGTCTGCAGTAATCATTCCAACATGCATATCAAAACATCATGTTGTACGCTTGACATATAAAAATAAATTTTAAAAAGGAGAGAGAGGCTGGGTGCCACAGCACATGATGCTTTGTGTGATATTAAGTTAGTAATAAGAAGAATTATATCCCTAATCACATTGAAAATAATAATAGCAATATTTTAAAAGTCACTGAGGTTTAGTGGTTTTATTCTAAGTCTTGGGGACAATCAGAAATTAGGTATTATCACTAGCTAGTTAAAAATTATTTATTGCCTTCTTATGTGCACAAAATATTCTGCTGTAATCTAAAAAGCTCTTTATCTCAGGAGATAAGTTACTCGGTTTCCTCATCTGAAAATTAAAATGGTTAAACTACACAGTCATCATGTTGTTTTCTGGACAAAATCCATGTGATTTTTTAACTTTTCTGGGTTGTATAAGCCAAACAACTATTCACAGTACATTTTCATGCTGTCATAAAATGATCATTACTATTAACTTTATTAAACATTTATTTACAGAGCAAATTGCTACAAGTTCAGTGCTCTACTAATCATTTTTGCCATCTATAATAAAATAAACTTCTGCTTAATGCCAACACCTAATCCATATGGTATCATAAAAGATATTGGTGAAACACAAAACCACTGGTATAACTCATGAAATGTTATATTCATCACTCATATTAGAAGCCAAACACAGAACAGGTAAAACATGTTCTGCAAAATTGATACAGATGACTGCTATGAATGTGACTGTAAAATTCCTGAAAAGAACATCAAATGTTTATTTGAAAGAACTTTTATAATAAAGTATAGAATAATATTAAGATATCAATGGTAACTTCTTGGGGTTCAAAGTAAAAATATATATATAACAAAATATACATAAGAAAGACATCAATGAGACCGTAAGAAAAAAAAAAAAAATCTACAGGTACGTAACATCACAGCTGTCATAAAAGCCAGAGATAAATAAACTCATTCATTGAGGTGGCTTTCTTACTGACTTGTGAGGAATGACTAAGAGGGATATGTGACCATTAATGTGGTGTTTTTTTAATTTATATGTTTTATTTTGTGGATACATAGTAGGTATATATATCTAAGGGATACTTGAGATTTTTTCATACAGGCGTAATCAAATCAAGGTAAATGGGGTATCCATCATCTCAAGTATTTATCTTTTGTGTTACAAACAATCCAATTATACTCTTGTTGTTATTTTAACATATACAATTAAATTACTATTGACTATAGTCATCCTGTTGTGCTATCAGATACCAAATCTTATTAATTCTACTTTTGTAACCATTAACCTTCACCCCTGCCCCACCCCACTACCCTTCCCAGCCTCTGATAACCATTCTTCAACTCTCTATCTCCATCAGTTCAGTTGATTTGATTTTAGAATCTCTAGTTTTATCCATGCTGCTGCAAATGACAGGATCTCATTATTTTATGTTTGAATAGTACTTCATTGTGTATAAGTACCAATGTGGTGGTTTTAATATGTGTCCACAAATTTTTTAATGACATTTCTCATTTCAATAAATCAAGGCTAATTTCCCTCCTCTTAAGTGTGAACTAGATTTAGGGATGTGCTTGTAATGAGTAGAATAAAACATTATGTGATTTCTGAGACTAGGTCATAAAAGTCCTTCAACTTCGCTTCCTTTCTCCCTCACCCAACCCTCTCTTTCTTGGATTATTCACTCTGGAAGACGCCAAATGTTAATTCATGAAGACACTCTCCAGAGGCCTGTGTGGTGAGAAATTGAGATCTTTAGCCAAAAGCCAGTGAGGAAATCAAAGGCTCCTACCATCAATTATGTGAGTGAGCTTGGAAGTGAATCCTCCAACCTCCCAAAAAAGCCTTCAGATGAATGCAGCCCCAGCTGACATCTTGGCTGTACCCTCAGAGAAAACACCAAATTAGTCCTATCCAGCTAAGTTTTTTGAAAATTTATGACTCAAAGCAACTATGAGGTAACAAATATTTGTTGTTTTAAGCCACCAAGTTTAGGATGAATTTGTTATGCAACAATAGACAGCTTACACCGATAAATAACTCAATCCTAAATATGTAAATCAGGTATGTGAATTCATGGAAAAGGACAAAGTATTTGAATTAGTTGGTGAGTAATGAAGGACACTTGATGAAGTAAATATACTTTCATGTTTCAATGGATTTGAGATAGTCTATATAAGAAGGTTATTCTCTCTCCTCATCAGGTCTAATGTTATGAGTTTTGTTTATTTTGAAATCAGTTTTTGAAAATCAGTCTTTTAATATGGTTTTACCTGGATTACTGGTGACTATAAAGAAGTTTTTCCAAGGGAGAAGCATTGTTTGTACCAAATAGGTAGCTTCCTCCTACCCCTTTCCTCCTTTTTAGGCACTGTGATTATTTCTAATCCCCAGTAGAACAGAAATCAAATTTGGAAGCATTTGCTGTGTTTTAGTATTGCTACAATCATAACCATTGCTATGAGTTTAGGAATCAAACCAAAAATACTTTTAAATATCACAAATCCATAATTTTACCTACCTGTA
>NW_016855664.1:0-616 GCF_001698545.2 Rhinopithecus bieti | reverse complement strand
TTGCTGTGTGAATTCATCTCATAGGCTAACACTGTAGTATTCATTGAGCATTTGCTAACCCTGTTTTCATGGAATCTGCAATAGGATATTTGGGAGTGCACGTATGTCTAGGGTGACAAAGGAAATATCCTCAGATGAAAAACAAAAAGAAGCTTTCTGAGAAACTTCTATGTGATGTGTGAATTCATCTCACAGAGTTACACCTCTCTTTTAACTGACCAGATTGCTAACACTGTTTTCATTGAATCTGCCATGGGGTATTTGTGAGTGTCCTGAGGAGGACGCTGAAAAAGGAAATATCCTGATAACAACTACAAAGAATTTTGAGAAACTTCCTTGTGATCTTTCAATTAATCTCACTGAATTACACTTTTCTTTTCATGGTGCAAACTTGGAATCTGCAAAGGGATATTTGGGAGTACATTGAGGCCTAGGCTGAAAAATGAAATATCCTCAGATAAAAACTAGAAAGAAACCTTCTCAGATACTGCTTTGGGATGAGTGAATTCATTTCACAGAGTTACAATGTTGTTTCATTGAGCACTTTGCTAATACTCTTTTCTTGGAATTTGCAATGGGACAATTTTGAGTGTGTTGAAGCCTATGGTGACAAGGG
>NW_016855663.1:0-616 GCF_001698545.2 Rhinopithecus bieti | reverse complement strand
GAAAGCAAAGTTTCAGAAAGCTTTTCTCTAGTTATTATCTGAGGATATTTACTTTATCACCATGGGCCCCAAACGGCTCCAAAATATCACTTTGCAGATTACATGAAAAGAGTGTTAGCAAACTGATTCCTGAGGACTACGTTGTAACTCTGTGAAATGAATTCACAGATCACAGAGAAGTTTCTCAGAAAGCATCTTTCTCGTTTTTAACTGATGATATTTCCTTCATCAGCGTTGGCCTCACTGCGATCCAAAGTAGCCCTTCTTATGTTCCTCAAAGACAGTGTTAATGGCCTGCTCCAGGAAACATAAGTGTAACTCTTTCAGATAAATTCACCTATCACCACGAATTTTCTAAGAAAGCTTCTTTCTAGTTTTCATCTGAGGATATTTCCTTTGTCACCGTAAGCTTCATTGCGCTAAGAAATGTCCCCTTGCAGATTTCAAGAAAACTGTGTTAGCTAACTCCTCATAGAACAGAAACGTGTAACTCTGTGAGTTGCATTCACACACCACAATGCAGTCTCTCAGAAGGCTTCTTTCCAGTTTGTATCTGAGGATATTTTCTTTTTCACCGTATCCCTCAATGAGCTCCGAGATATCACTTTGCAGAATC
>NW_016855662.1:12270-14920 GCF_001698545.2 Rhinopithecus bieti | reverse complement strand
TCACCATGTTGGCCAGGCTGGTCTGGAACTCCTGGCCTCAATCTGCCCGCCTTGGCCTCCCAAAGTGCTGGGATTACAGGAGTGAGCCAAGGCGCCCGACCCTATTCACTACTTCTTACATTATTTTTCCTTGACGAGATAAATGTAATGCTCCCTTCTTCCAGACAAAGTTGATTTTAAACTTACTGTATCGTGAAATCACAAAATCTTAAAGGTGTGTGTATTTTGTATGTATGTACATATACATATACACACATACAGACATATCCTATCTTATTCCAATGAGGGATTTAAGGCAGTTCACAAAATGCAATAGTATAAAATAAGTCAGTCCTAGAAGGCAAAGCTCTGCAGGGCCTGCTGGGCACGCCCATCAGTTTCTGTTTCCACAAAGACCCCTTTCTCTTTGAATACTAAAGAGTAGCATTAGCAACCTCAACACTGAAGCTTTTGCTTTCTCTGCCCAAACTCCCTCACTAGAGTGGTGGGACAGGGTAGGTGAGAAGAGAAGGAAGCCCTTAAAGGTCAAAACAGTGGAGGATTGGGGCGGGATCGGATCGCACTTTCACCTCCTAGGCTTGGGAAGATGGTGCACATGCGTTGTAATGCGCACGTGTTACTGGCACATGACTCCCGGTCCCTTGTGAGCCGAAACTTGGATCCTAATGACGCTGATAATGGGTTACTAGGCACTCATAGTTCTGGATTGTTGCGTGGCCTTGATGTTAGCAGAAGAATTCCTTTAAAAGCCATTTTTGAGGAAGTAGACAAACCTAAATCTGTGTCTCATCTCCAAGGAATATGAACAAGATGCCTGCTGGTGACCAAGAACGTGAATATAATGAAGACAGGAAGTACTACTCTAAAGGAGTTAAACTGGTGAGAAAAAAGAAAAAAATTCCTGGTTACTGTTGGGGGGACATTAAGATAAACATCATAGGTGAAAAGGATGATTCACCAATTCATTTCTGTGACAAATGTGATTTGCCTATTAAAATCTATGGGCGAATAATTCCATGCAAGCATGCTTTTTGCTATAACTGTGCTAATTTATATGACAAAATCGGATATAAAATATGTCCACGCTGTAGTTATCCTGTGCTGCGAATTGAGGAGCATAAACGAGGTTCTGTCTTCATGTGTAGTGTTGTTCAGGGATGCAAGAGAACATATTTGTCTCAGAAAAGCTTGCAGGCTCATATCAAACGCCGCCATAAGAGAGCTCGAAAACAAGTTACCGGTGTTTCGCTTGAAAAAGTTCGTCTTCATATTGCTCCGCCACGAACTGAAATCGCTGAAATCCCTAAAAGACTGCTAGACAGGGACCATCTAAACTATATTCCACCAGAGCAGCACACCATGATGTCACTACCGTCTATGCAACAAATGCCACACGAGCAACATAATCAGCCACATAAGGATCTTCAGGTTCCTCCCCCAGAACTATCTCTAAGTCCGCCTTTTCCCATCCAGTGGGAAACCGTTAGTGTTTTTACAAGAAAACATGGCAATTTAACAGTTGATCATATTCAGAATAACTCAGATTCTGGTGCTAAGAAGCCATCACCTCCTGACTATTATCCTGAGTATCAAAGTCAACCAGTGGTATCGTCCCCTTGTCATATTATGCCTCAAAAACAGCATTATGCACCACCTCCATCTCCATCATCACCAGTAAACCATCCAATGCCATATCCTCCTCAGGATGTAGGTACTCCTAACTTGGTTTCTAGCCAAGTGCCAGCTCTAACCACGACCTATGATCTATCACTTGGACATATTATTGCTCAGGTGCCACCTTATATGAATTCTCCTCCACCATGTGCTCCCCAGTCTCAAAATGGTAATCCATCTGCACGTGAATTTGCTTTTCACCACTATAACCCTAACTTTTTACCTCAGTTCACTGAAAATCAAGAAACCTTGAGCCCTCAGTTTACACAAACAGATGCAATGGATCATAGAAGATGGCCTGCATGGAAAGGAGTGCCACCTCCTCCACCAATGTGCAGTCCACCTCCTCCAACCCAACATGGTGGATCACATCATTCATACCAGAGAAGACATAGACCATATTAAGCATGATAATAGTATTCTGAGCTGAAGACCTGATGGGAAAAAAAACTTCAACTTCTATACTGTACTGTGGATAAGTGGCTCAGTTCAGCACAGCTGTAGTTTAACAACTTTGTTCCTCTGGTGTGGTAAATTGACCTAAAGGTGACCTCTGATGATTTCTTGAAATAAATATGCATTGTTACATTTTCAAAAGTATTGTGGTTTTATTTTATTTTTTGGTGATATGTTAACCTGTGAAAAGGATTAAATTGCAATATAGTTGTAAAATGCTATTTTATGTGAACTCAAGTATAGTCACATGCTGTTTTTTAAACATGTTTTACCACTAATTTCCCAAAGTACAGTAAAATCCTGGAGGTAAAATCTACTACAACGTACAGTTAAATCAGACAGCTAAATGGTAGATAATTATTTCACGTTTTAGGAACTGAAATTTTAAGGTATAGTAAGTGTATAGTGTATTTCATTTGGATGCCTTTTCATTTTTAGGCAGCCCCAGAAGCACCAAAATGTATCAGAATTCCAGTACTATGATAGATTTATGTTTGCAATGTTAAAAGCATTACTAAAT
>NW_016855662.1:0-7671 GCF_001698545.2 Rhinopithecus bieti | reverse complement strand
TCTACTGAATAAAACTAGCATTTTTCTTCACATATCATCACACAATAAGAAACAGATGGTCTGCTTATTTTACTGACCATCACTCGTTTGTGTTTAAACTTTTTTCCTAATATTTGACTTGGGTATTCTGTTTGGTTTATGCATATGGCAGACTGATTGCAAAATTGGCTGCAATTCTTTACTCCTTCCTATGTGTCTTCACAGTTCTTCCTATCAAGAGGTAGAGTCTATTTTCTCACCTCTTTGAATATGATTTACTTTGGCGAATAGAATGTGTCAGAAGTGTCAGTGTACCAGGTCTGAGCATAAAGGCCTTCTGTCCTTCCACCTTCTGTTAGAGCCCTGCCTCCTTGAGAACAAACGTGGCCCACCTTGCTGAAAGATGAGAAAACATACTGAAAACTCATTTTCGCCCCATTTAAAGCCATCCTAGACCAACTCACAGTCAGCCAACTCCAAAACATGTGAGAATGCTCAACCAAGATTAACATAGCTACCAACCCAACCCAAAGATGACTGCAGACCCATGCAGGAGCCCAGCTGAGACCAGATGAACTAACCAGCTTACCTGTAGTTTTGTGAGCAACAATATAAATGCTTACTGTTTTAAGTAACTGAGTTTTGGGGATGATGGGTTACACAGCAGTAGCTAACTGATACAAGCCATTTTTACTCCCATTTCTCCCCTGTCGTTAGAGAATTACACACTGTCCAGTTTTACAATAAAATTAGCACTGATGTGAGATGTTTTCAAGACATGAATGATAAATATTTGATGTTTAGACATGAAAATAACTCACCTTTGAAAGGGTTTAAAATAGTAAACATTTTCTGCAGGTTTTGTCATCTTCACCTATTTTTCAATTTTCTCATTAATAGTCAAGTTATAAGGAGGATTAACCTTCAGTAAACTGCATAGTAACCCTGAGCAAAATTGTGGAGGATTTAGCTTAAGCGGGCATTGCATATGTAGCTGGTATTACCTAGCATCTTGGTAATATGTGAAGTACCATGCTTATAAGCATAAATTCTTATTCCTAATTTTATCTTCTGAATAGGTGTCTTTGGATCGCCTATATTTGTGGGAGCCATTTGTGTAATAGCCAAGCTATGGTGGCCTGATCTTACTTTGAAGATTTAGCCCTAAGTTTTGTGACAGGGATGCATTCAGGGAGTACATCCAGCCATAGTCACTATGGAGCATAGTCTTTTTATCTTTGCATTTAAGGAGGTTCAAGTCAGCATGGGCTACCTTAGAGGAAAAACCTTTTAACCTCATCCTTTCATGGTTCCCAACAATTTGAAATAGCTTTCTAAATTGATGTCCTAAAACTTTCTCTTCCCTGTTTAGTCCAGCCTTCCCGCCTGTCTCTGTTATTTTTTAACACATATGAGCAAGCTATTAGTCCCCTAGTTGTGCATAAGCCTAGATGTCTGACACCAAGGCTGACACCACGTTGGATGCCACTTGACTCCATATTAGACAGTAAGGAGGCAGTTGGGCAAACATCTGTTTTAGGAACCAATGTCGGCATCATCTCAGGTTTCCATTAAAATATACTTAAAATACTTGTATTTTAATTAAGAAGATTAGCTTTAAAATTTTTTTCATGTTTTAATTTATAAGAGCACTACATGCTCATTATTAAATACTAATATAATATAGGAAAGGATAAATGTAAATTAAAGCTATCTGTGATTCTATAGGTGATTTTTTTCTGTATATATTTTTACATGCATTTATATGGTGCTCTGTAAAAGTTCCCAGAATGCACCTTTTCTATAACCTTTTATTAATTATTATTTAAATTAAATTACAGGGTCAACTTTTGATTTTTAACTTCTGAAAGCAAATGACTTATTTACATTTTAGTACATAATGCCATTTGTTATGCTTCAGTTGGGGCTCAATATACATACATTATTTAATTTCTTAATGCTATGTCTATATGGTCTCTAAAAATTAAAAACATTAACTCTAATTTAGTCCATACCTTGCCCTATGTTGTATTGCAATCAGTATGCCTGGTTCTGTCTTCAGGGTAAAGACAGAACATATCCACAATCCCCGGGAATGGAACAAAATGGTAGCCAACTCTAAAACATGCTTTGAGAAGGAGCATCTATCTCAGTCACTATAATTACTAGTAGGTGCATTCTATCATAAGTAAGTCATCACTAAATCCTTTCTTACTCTCCTTTCCCTTTCCCTTTCCCATGCTTTTGACTCTGAAAGAGACTGGCCACACATTAGGCATGGGGAAGAATGAGAGGACACTGCGCACTGTTTTACAAAAAGTATCTGACAAAATGAAACCATTTTTTATTTTTAAAAAGTCTTTAAGTAAACATTTTTATTTGATTTGAACACTAAATTTTATTTTGTGCTTTGATGTCCTGGTAACTCATAGCTATTTAAAACTCTCCTATGGCCATATTCCCTTGGGTATAATGTAGGCACTTTATGCCCCATGAATCCTAACTCAGTCATCACCTCTCCCAGACAGTAGACTCCTCCTCTAGGCATTCCTCTCTTGGTGAATGGTTCCAATAGCCAACCAAACCAAATGTATAAGCCCGAACCTTGGCAGTCATTCTCTAGTCTTCCACATTCCACTTTCACTTCCCATATTTAATTGGTAACCATGGTCTACAGACTCTACCTTTATGCTTCTCTCATGGCCATGCCATCCAAACCATTGCCTTTACCATGGTGCCAGCACTCATTGCTTCTCTGGTGGGCTCCTGGAAGAGCCTTCTTATTGCTTTCTCTGCTGCTGGTCTTATCATCGGCCCCACTCATCCAACACAGCTGCCCAGTATGCCCTCTAATGTGTAAGTCTGTGTTTAGGTATCAATGGATCGCTGTAGCATGTGGGATAATGTCAGATTCCTTTGCTTAGCACAGAAAGGCCCTCATATCTGGCCTGTTTCCCTCTCTGGCCTCAGTTCCCACCACCTGCCCTTGGGCACTCTTTTCTCCAGTTATATATTTTCACTGTCCTAAAAACAAAAGCAGTTTCCCCTTTATGTCTTCTTATATGGGGTTGCCCTCTGCCAGACATATTCTTTTCCTTTTTTCCCCCCTCACTTTTCCGTGTCTTGTCTTTTTTATTCACTTCTTTTAAAAATCTTTCTCCAGACAAGCACATGATTTTGATGCCTCTTCACTGTGATTGCTGTACTATGTGTGTGCTTACATCACGCCAGTTAACACACTGTATTTTAATTGTTTACATGCCTTCCTCTTCCACTAGACCAGTGGACCTCAAAATGACCAGCAATATCAGCAGCAGCATCGGGGAATTTGTTAGAAATGCAAATTCTCAGGCCGCACCCCAGATCATAAGTTCTGGGGCTGAGACCCAGCAATTTGCGTCAAGAGTACATCATTTAATATTTTGTGATGGGAAAAGACCGGCAGGCCATGGTGGGTGGCATGCCTGGGAATGATTTGGAAGAAGATGCATGAATGCTGCATGAATACTGTCCTCTGCGCCAGCTTTTCTTAAATAGACCAACAACATTAAAGAAGTCCAGAATGCCCAGAAGCATTTCAACACTTGCATTCATTTGCTGCTATAGCAAATTACCACAAATTTAGTGGCTTAAAACAATAAGAGTTAGTTATCCTACAACTGTGGAGGTCAGAAGTCTGAAGTAGGTCTCACTGGGCTAACATGAAGGTGTTGGCAAGGCTGAGTTCCTCCTGGAGGCTCATTGAGGGGAGGACCTCTTTCTGAGCTTTTTCCAGCTTCTAGAGGCTGCCTAGATTCCTTGGCTCATGGCCTCTTCCTCTATCTTCAAAGCTGGCAATGGCTGGTTGAATCTTTTTCATGGTGCCATTTCTCTGCTTCTGACTTTTCTGCCTCCTCTTCTCTAGTTAAGGACCTGTGTGATTACATTGGATTCACCTGGATAATCCAAGCTAATCTCCCTATTTTAAGGTCAGTTGACTAGCAAACTTAATTTCATCTTGCTATGTAACATAACATGTACACAGATTCCAGGGATTAGGATGTGGACTTTTATGGAGGGTGGAGAGGGATATTATTCTGCCAACCACAAAATTTATTCTTGACTTTTGGAGATTTGATTAAAATTGATACCGCCTTTTGCCTTAACTCACAAGCTCTTTGGAGAAATCTAGGATTCCTTTTTTTCATTGTCTTTCCTTGTGAAGAAAATGGTTTGAAAACTTTGTGGTGATTTAGCACATTTTATTGAAAAGGGGATCCCTGCCCCCAGGACTTACAGTTGTGGCTAATATGAGAGAAGGACCAGTCCAACATGGACAAGTTTGGAACTGCATTGGGCAGTACCGAAGTGTATTTGTGGATAGTGCACCAGTGACACGATGAGAGAAAGCAAATTGCAATCGAACAAGCTTGCTATCATTTATTATCCTTAAACAATGGTTTTATCCATTTTCTGGTGAGAAAATAAGAGAATCCCTCTAAATCGGTTTGTGACTAGGCATGCCTAATATTTATAGTTGTCCTGTTTGTACAATATGCTTAAGTTTATTCTGCACTGTGAATTCAATACTTAATTTTCAAATTAAGTGCAAGACTACCTATCTCAAGCTGAGTTTATTCTGTACTGTGAATTCAATACTTGAGTTTTAAAAAAATATTTACTAATCCTGAATTGAAAGCTCCCTTCAGGTATTGTTAAGGAGAACAATGTGTACTAGGTAGAATATATCTGACATTTTCCTTACTATCTTACATCAAAATAGAAAGCCCTGGCAAACAGTACCTTTAGCCAAAGAAGCAGAGGCCAGAACAAAATTTCTTTCAGTTTAAGCATGTTGAAGGTAATAAAGACTGTGATTTTAGTTGAAGGAAGAGAAGTTGTGAGAAAATTACCTGGCAATCTAAGCACATAATGTCAAATTATTTACCTTATATGGCTTTTATTTTAGAGCAATACATTGTTATGTTCTGATCTTGAGGGTAACTTTTGGCTTTATTTTGCATGTGTTATTAGAACCAAACATGATCACCCAGAAGTTTAGGAGCCATTGGGGTTGTGGATTCACTCTGGAAGTATAATGCATCTGTAATAACACAATGCAACAATGACCTATGAAGCTAAGAAATGTTTCCTTGGGTTCAACCCTTGGACCACTTGGCTAAACAAGAACACAGATTTAGGAGAGTGGTGTAAGAGGACATTGATTTTCACATTCCTATAGTCCTTTCACAATGGGAATGTGTAGGACATGTTTTCTTTTGACAGACCAGCTTTCATTCCCTTTGTTCATGAATCTGTCTCAGAGAAGAAGTTTATGCTTTTAAGAAATGACTTTGTTCCCCCCACCAGGCTCCAAATGGAAACTTTTCAAGGCCACATTTGCTGTGAGAGATATTTATCATGGAAGTTAAGTAACTTATGATTTAATTCAAGTGTCCTCTCAGCATTGAGAATAGGTTATTTTCTCCAGGAGGTCCCAGCAGGTTCCTGTTTTAAAGAAATTGAAAAGAAATATATTGCTTTCAACCGCCCCAAATCAATACCACTTCAAATATAGATGGGACCAAGTTTCTTACACTTCTTATGTGGACTGAACAATGGTGCTGACCTGAAGTCCTGTGTGATCATAATACTTAGACTAAAGCCATTGTACTCTGTGGTATGATTGTGGCTCTTCCCTTGCCATTCCAGATTAAAGTGACCAATCCTTGTGCACACCACGCAGCAATGATGGTCTCTCATCCACCCATCTTTAGAAACTCCCGTATAGAGCAGGTTTAGGATCAGACCATTTAAACATCAAAATGTATTTCAAAATGTATTTTGTTTTCTTCACCTTTTAAAAGCAACATAGGGAGAATCTTAGCTAGTCAGTGCTTTTTTGACTAAATAATATGTGTAATAAATATGGTAATTAGCTGTAACATCCTTTATAGCAGAGTACCAGCATTTTATTTATCTTCCCATCTTCCTCAGAATCCAACTGTGGCTTTCACAGAAAAGCTCAATATATGCCTATTAAATAAATGAATCAATAACTTCACACACCAATGCTATAAACATGTCCACTTCTTTTGGACTTGACATGTAGATTTTGGTGCTGGGAGAAGGACCTTGATTCTTATGTATAGTTTCCATTTTCTACTGCACTTCTGAAAACTGCTTTTTATCTCTTTGAATTTGGTGAGCATGTTTATTTTAAAGTGTTCATCTGATAACTCCAATATCCTTCCTTGTTATTCTTTTTTCTATGGTTTTTCCCCTACTGGTGTTAATTCATGTTATTTTATCTCTGGCCTGTCTGCTTCTCTTGGCATGTTGGACCTGGGATTTGAAAAATTGTTGGTAGAAATAATCTCAGCCCAAGATGATGCTAGTTTCCTCCTAAGAGGATTCTCATTTGCTTCTGCCAGATGCCCAAAGGTACTAGCAATCTTGATCACCTCTGTTCAGTTTCAGGGACTCAGAGGATTAGACCTACAATCCCTGAAATAGCTCATGTACTTCCAGTTCACACAAATCTTAGGATGCAGACTTTTTGAGATCCAAGTCAAAACGAGGAAGGTTAACCAGCGCCCCTCCACCACTCACCTCTTGGTGGCTTCCAATGCCACTGGCCACTGTCTGCTCCTTTAGCTTCACCAGGTTGACTGAATTACTGCTTAGCCTCTCAGATGTCCCCTCCAGGACCATTAAACACCCCTAGAAGTGGAGTGTAAACACAGGGTTTATTTCTCAGGGCATCCATTCTCCCCTATGTTTTGTCCAGGTAATACTTCTCTATCTTATTATAAGGCCCTTAAGCAGATTTAAAAATATTTTGCAATACTTTTCTAGTTGTTCTTAGTGAGAAGGTGTAACCAAATTACCTAATCTGCTATTAGTAGAAGTCCACTCATCTTAATTTTTATTATAGTTCTTATATATATAGATCTTTAAAACATTCTTCATTGTCCATTGGCCCATTTTATTTCCTGTTTGTGAGTCCATTCTGCTAATTAGAAATGTTCATGTATTTGTTTTGGTGGCTAGCTTTATAACTATAATTTCATATAATGCTTTTAATCTTGTTTCTTCAGAAAGCATCTAATTAATCTCTTATTTTGAGAAATGATAAAATCGGTATGCTTCTTTCTTACCCCACTCTACCACTTGATTTAACCTGATTGTATTTAATTTCTTAATATTTATTATGACACTGTTAAATGTATTTCTATTATTTCATTTGTCAGTTTAAAACAGTATTGACATACGGCTATTGAAAAGGACAGAATGAGCCGGGCACAGTGGCTGACACCTGTAATCCCAACACTTTAGGAGGCCGAGGCAGGTGGATCACTTGAGGTCAGGAGCTCGAGAACAGCCTGGCCAATGTGCCAAAACTCTGTCTCTACTAAAACTACAAAAATTACCAGGCATGGTGGTGAGCGCCTGTAATCCCAGCTACTCAGGAGGGTGAGGCAGGAGAATCGCTTGAACCTGGGAGGCAGAGGTTGTAGTGAGCCAAGATCATGCCATTGCAATCCAGCCTGGGTGACAGAGTGAGATTGTCTCAAAAAAAAAAAAAAAAAAAAAAAAAAAGAATAGGACAGGACAGAATGTAAGTAATACATATATGGAGTAAAAGAAAAACAATATATTGGGGAAAATACCTCTTTGCAGACAGCCCCTTCTCTACTATGCTGCCTGTTG
>NW_016855661.1:0-9395 GCF_001698545.2 Rhinopithecus bieti | reverse complement strand
GCCCCTGGCATAAAGGAAGCACCTCAATTATTATATGTGTCCCTGTAAAATCCCTTCTTCATCTCATCAATTCATTCAACGTAAATATTCAGCATAGTTATTTACTGAGACTCAAGTCTGTGTGCCATACATTATTATAGATGCTGGGGATATAGTAATGATCAAAAACAAACAAAAATTCCTACCCTATTAGAAATTGTATTATAGTAGGAGAGACACATATACTCATTAAATGTATACAAACTATTTTAAGAGTTCTTTAAGGAAAAATATTCTCAGAAGATTTGAGGAATCACATCTTCACTAAATTACTTGTATTAGTTTATATATGTGACATAATTTGATAAATATTTAAAATCTGGGCAAGGTGCTACAGTTTAAGTGCTCATGAGCCCAGGAATACATCCAATGAGGTGAATTGGAGAGGGGAGGTTGTGCCTACCTGGTAAGGGTAGTCCTCTCTGAAGGGGCAGGGCTCCTCAGACCCAACTACTTTTGGCTAAGAGAATGAAAATTCAGTTTACTCTTTCGTTTTGAGGGTACTGTATCTCTAATTTTAAAAATACTTTCAGTTGGTTTACTATTGTTTTGAAACACTGTGAAAATTAAACAAAGCTTGACTGTGGTTCACATTTCACCTGCAGTCTGCTGATTTACTTTCTGCTTTCTTGGCAAATAATTGCATTTATTTTCTTGGAAATAGACATTTATATCTGGTAGTATATAGTCAAACATTGTGGAGATTTTAATCTTTGGCTTCTTTGAATTTTTTTCTTTTTCTCCCTACTTTTCCAATTTAACTTATAGCAGGCTCTGCGTCCTCTTGCTTTAGGTAATATTTATGGCAGGATAGAAATTAGAGATGGTCTGAATGACACTGAGATCTGGAACAAGAAGAAGATAAGGCACAAAAAGAATGAAACATCACTGTGGAAATTACAGAGAGAAGAATATTATCCTGGTTCTCCACCAGCCAGGAAAGCACACCAGTCTATGAAAGTACAGGAGATGGTGCCTGACAACAGCGGATGGCCAACTGATACCTCTAGAAAGCAAAACTCTAAGCATGAGGATTCCCAAACTCACATATGCTTCCCAGATCTCTTGAAGTTAAGCAGAAAACTCTTACATATGCCACTCTATTACTGACTTCAAAATGAAAGTGCCCATGATTATAATGTTTGAATGGAAAAGGCAGGATTTCCTTTTCCTATTTTTCTGGGAAACACTCAAGTATATGTAAGTCTGGTAAGACTACAAGAAGAGAATAGAGACCTCATAATGACTAAAAGTGGAATTATCTACTACCCTATTTGTAAAGGCCCTTATTTCACAACATAATCTGAATTGAGATATAATTATCATAAAATAAATAAATTACATGATAAGCAACAGGTAGTCTTTTAAACGATGAGTGATGACTTGAAAATTTAGATCTAGACTTATTTCAGATTTCTGATTTCTGGAATTGTATTTGCTGCTGACAATTCAGAATTATCATTATGAAAAGAGTATTTGTTATTTTTTGGGAGTAGGGAGTAGTTATGACATGAAAGCATAAGTTATCTAGTTGCCACCTTTACTTATGTCATTTATAACTGTTTGAAGATACTCAGTTTACCATCTTTCATTTCTCTGTTCTTGGGTATAAACATTCTGGAACATATCTAGTGAATATACATTAGTGGAAGCACAAATCAAATGTAAGATTTTTTTTTTTCCCAGAAGTTTTCTCCTCTTCCCAGATTTGGAGTCAAATCACTCATTGAAGTATATTTTGTTAGTTGTATGAGATACTGAATAACTTAGTTAAACTATCTAAGCCTCAGTTTCCCCATTCACACACTTCCCTCATCTATATCATTACTATTTCTAGATTTATCATGACTATTTAAGATAACATATATAAAATCGTGGCCTGGCCATATCAGAAAGTGTCTGCTCTTATATTAGCAATAGTCTTGAAGGAAGACGGTATCCTGGTACCTTATATTTTTTTATAAAATGCTTACAGATTTCTTTATAGTAGACAAGATGAAATATATGTCCATTTTATGAAAATACTAATTACCAGTGGTTCAGAGATCCACCTAGCACAAGCGGCCTCTCACTCAATCCCAGGCTCCATGTGATATGCTACGTGTTCCTCATCCTAGCACTGTGGTTGATTATATGAAGAAAATCAGCTGGTAAAATAGGACTCAGTGCCCACCCTTGAGGAATTTAAAATAATTGGGCACTGATAAGGCACAAGCACAGGAAAATATTGTATGACAATACAGGAGAAAATGGACTAAGATGGTATGAGGTATCAGAGATGGGAGAATTAAACATAATCTGAAGCAATCAGGAAGATTTTACACAGGTAACACAAAATGTTCCCAGAATCTGCAGGATAAAACATTTACATAAGCACTGAAAGAGGTTGCTAATTCGCTGATAGCTTGCCCTGTTCTAGGTAATAGAGTAGGTTGTTTAACTGGCCAGACAACACTAGAAAAGAGCATTTGCATTCTAGCTTTGCAGATGAGCAAATTAACGCTTCCAGAAGACGAACCTCTTACTCAAGATAATGAAGTCAGGAGATGTGAAAATGTGATTTGATTACTTAAGTTGAAAGACCATAACAGTGTATCTGTACAAAGTAGAGCTGAGAGACCTGGACAAATCAGACACTGAGAATAATAGGAACAAAATTAAGAGGAGCAAGTCATGGGAATGAAGGAAAGGATATAAAGGCTTTTATTTATTTATTTTAGATCCAGGGGTGCGTGTTCTTGTTTGTTACATGAGTATTACATGCATAATTGTGGAGATTGAGCTTCTAATGTATCACCCAAATGTTAAACGTTGTACCTAACAGGTAATTTTCATTTCTTCCACCCTTTCCCATGTTAGAATCCCCAGAATCTATTTTCTCCATCTTTACGTCCATGCGTCCCCATTGTTTAGCTCCCAACCTCTATAGAAAACTCAAAGAACTGAAAATAGAACTCTATAGATAACCCAAAGAACTAAAATAGAACCACCATTTCACCCAGCAATTTCACTACTGGGTATCTACCCAAAAGAAATGAAATCATTATATTAGAAAGACACTTGCACATATATGTTTATCCCTGCACTACTTACAATAGCAACCTAAGTACCCACCAACAGTTGACTGAATAAAGAAAATATGATATATATATATATATACACACACACATATATATACATATATGAATACTTAATACTATACAACCATAAAAAAAGCATAAAGTCCAGTTCTTTGCAGTAACATCGATGAAGCTTGAGGTCATTATCTTATTATCTTCAGTGAAGTAACTCAGATATAGAAAATCAAATACCACATGTTCTCACTTATAAATGGGACCTAACCAATGGGTACCATCGACATACAGAGGGGAGTAATAGACAGTGGAGACTCCAAAAGGTGAGAGAATGGGTGGAGGATGAGGTTTGAAAAAATACTTATTGGATACAATTTCACTATTCAGGTGCTGGGTGCACTAAAACCCCAACTTCACCACATTGCAGTATATTCATGTAACAAATATCAGTTGTACCTCTAAGTATATAAAAGTAAAATTAAAATAAAAAACCTATGTTTAGATGACTGGTGTTGTAGAAATGAAGGGAAATAATTTAGGTGGATTACTAGTTAATGATTAATAGTTAAAGTGTATTTTAGAATAAAATTTTGAAACATGCGATTACATGTAAGCAAACTAAAATATATCTATGGCACAAGATAAATACTACTGGTGTAAATACAGTGAATTTCTGACTCTAAACTTATACATATTTGGAAGGATTTTGAGCAGAGAAAATTTAATTTGTTGGCTTAAGTACTTGAAAGAGTGACTCATCTGAATTTCTATGCATGAAATGTCTTTGCCTATGAGTTGCATTGCTCAGTGTTTGGATGTGGTACAATGTGAGTACTGTCAATTTAAGCGTAGGCTAAACCCTAATGTACCTCATGCTAGTAACAGATCGATCCAAGTTAAAGGGAGCTGCATATAAGTCACTCAAACAACTGGTATCATCATAGTAAATACTATTTTCTAAATGAGAGTCATCTGTAATGATGAATAACCTGCTCATGTGCTTTCTTCGGTTAGTACGTGCACATTAATACCTTCTTGAAAGTTTCTACACCAACAGTATTTAAATCCTTATCTCTTGCATTATAGAAGATAAGCTTTGCTTTGCTTACCTTTCTTTATCTCTAATTCACTTTATTGTGATATAATTTACATGTGCTTATGTAAACCCATTTTAGGCATAAAATTCAAAGTGCTTTGCTAAACATGCACATTGCCAAAGTCTATTTATAGAATATTTACATTATCTTAATAAGTCCAATTTCAGTCCGTTACAGAAAACCTAAGCTCAAGGTAAACCACTGATGTGATTACTAACTATCATCAGGGATTAGCTTTGCTTATTCTTTATTTTCATATAAATGGGATCATACGGTATGTACTGTGGGTGTAAGTTTCTCCTCAACTCTGAATCCGCCAGGTTCTACCTTGCTTCTGCATCCCTGTGCTGTGCCCTGCAATCCCCTCAAGATGGTTACAGGGATCACTCATGTTTATTTTCCAAGGTTTAGTATCCCCATTGTTAAGCATATTGGAAACTGCTGCTTCATATATTTTGTCTGTTTTGTTTGTTTTAGACAAGAGTGTAAATCCAGTTTCTATTAAGTCATCTTGACAGAAAGTAGGAATCTCAGGTCCTTAATTTTAACTATAAATGTTCACCTCAGGTTTCACNAAACGATGAGTGATGACTTGAAAATTTAGATCTAGACTTATTTCAGATTTCTGATTTCTGGAATTGTATTTGCTGCTGACAATTCAGAATTATCATTATGAAAAGAGTATTTGTTATTTTTTGGGAGTAGGGAGTAGTTATGACATGAAAGCATAAGTTATCTAGTTGCCACCTTTACTTATGTCATTTATAACTGTTTGAAGATACTCAGTTTACCATCTTTCATTTCTCTGTTCTTGGGTATAAACATTCTGGAACATATCTAGTGAATATACATTAGTGGAAGCACAAATCAAATGTAAGATTTTTTTTTTTCCCAGAAGTTTTCTCCTCTTCCCAGATTTGGAGTCAAATCACTCATTGAAGTATATTTTGTTAGTTGTATGAGATACTGAATAACTTAGTTAAACTATCTAAGCCTCAGTTTCCCCATTCACACACTTCCCTCATCTATATCATTACTATTTCTAGATTTATCATGACTATTTAAGATAACATATATAAAATCGTGGCCTGGCCATATCAGAAAGTGTCTGCTCTTATATTAGCAATAGTCTTGAAGGAAGACGGTATCCTGGTACCTTATATTTTTTTATAAAATGCTTACAGATTTCTTTATAGTAGACAAGATGAAATATATGTCCATTTTATGAAAAATACTAATTACCAGTGGTTCAGAGATCCACCTAGCACAAGCGGCCTCTCACTCAATCCCAGGCTCCATGTGATATGCTACGTGTTCCTCATCCTAGCACTGTGGTTGATTATATGAAGAAAATCAGCTGGTAAAATAGGACTCAGTGCCCACCCTTGAGGAATTTAAAATAATTGGGCACTGATAAGGCACAAGCACAGGAAAATATTGTATGACAATACAGGAGAAAATGGACTAAGATGGTATGAGGTATCAGAGATGGGAGAATTAAACATAATCTGAAGCAATCAGGAAGATTTTACACAGGTAACACAAAATGTTCCCAGAATCTGCAGGATAAAAACATTTACATAAGCACTGAAAGAGGTTGCTAATTCGCTGATAGCTTGCCCTGTTCTAGGTAATAGAGTAGGTTGTTTAACTGGCCAGACAACACTAGAAAAAGAGCATTTGCATTCTAGCTTTGCAGATGAGCAAATTAACGCTTCCAGAAGACGAACCTCTTACTCAAGATAATGAAGTCAGGAGATGTGAAAAATGTGATTTGATTACTTAAGTTGAAAGACCATAACAGTGTATCTGTACAAAGTAGAGCTGAGAGACCTGGACAAATCAGACACTGAGAATAATAGGAACAAAATTAAGAGGAGCAAGTCATGGGAATGAAGGAAAGGATATAAAGGCTTTTTATTTATTTATTTTAGATCCAGGGGGTGCGTGTTCTTGTTTGTTACATGAGTATTACATGCATAATTGTGGAGATTGAGCTTCTAATGTATCACCCAAATGTTAAACGTTGTACCTAACAGGTAATTTTTCATTTCTTCCACCCTTTCCCATGTTAGAATCCCCAGAATCTATTTTCTCCATCTTTACGTCCATGCGTCCCCATTGTTTAGCTCCCAACCTCTATAGAAAACTCAAAGAACTGAAAATAGAACTCTATAGATAACCCAAAGAACTAAAAATAGAACCACCATTTCACCCAGCAATTTCACTACTGGGTATCTACCCAAAAGAAATGAAATCATTATATTAGAAAGACACTTGCACATATATGTTTATCCCTGCACTACTTACAATAGCAACCTAAGTACCCACCAACAGTTGACTGAATAAAGAAAATATGATATATATATATATATACACACACACATATATATACATATATGAATACTTAATACTATACAACCATAAAAAAAGCATAAAGTCCAGTTCTTTGCAGTAACATCGATGAAGCTTGAGGTCATTATCTTATTATCTTCAGTGAAGTAACTCAGATATAGAAAATCAAATACCACATGTTCTCACTTATAAATGGGACCTAACCAATGGGTACCATCGACATACAGAGGGGAGTAATAGACAGTGGAGACTCCAAAAGGTGAGAGAATGGGTGGAGGATGAGGTTTGAAAAAATACTTATTGGATACAATTTCACTATTCAGGTGCTGGGTGCACTAAAACCCCAACTTCACCACATTGCAGTATATTCATGTAACAAATATCAGTTGTACCTCTAAGTATATAAAAGTAAAAATTAAAAATAAAAAACCTATGTTTAGATGACTGGTGTTGTAGAAATGAAGGGAAATAATTTAGGTGGATTACTAGTTAATGATTAATAGTTAAAGTGTATTTTAGAATAAAATTTTGAAACATGCGATTACATGTAAGCAAACTAAAATATATCTATGGCACAAGATAAATACTACTGGTGTAAATACAGTGAATTTCTGACTCTAAACTTATACATATTTGGAAGGATTTTGAGCAGAGAAAATTTAATTTGTTGGCTTAAGTACTTGAAAGAGTGACTCATCTGAATTTCTATGCATGAAATGTCTTTGCCTATGAGTTGCATTGCTCAGTGTTTGGATGTGGTACAATGTGAGTACTGTCAATTTAAGCGTAGGCTAAACCCTAATGTACCTCATGCTAGTAACAGATCGATCCAAGTTAAAGGGAGCTGCATATAAGTCACTCAAACAACTGGTATCATCATAGTAAATACTATTTTCTAAATGAGAGTCATCTGTAATGATGAATAACCTGCTCATGTGCTTTCTTCGGTTAGTACGTGCACATTAATACCTTCTTGAAAGTTTCTACACCAACAGTATTTAAATCCTTATCTCTTGCATTATAGAAGATAAGCTTTGCTTTGCTTACCTTTCTTTATCTCTAATTCACTTTATTGTGATATAATTTACATGTGCTTATGTAAACCCATTTTAGGCATAAAATTCAAAGTGCTTTGCTAAACATGCACATTGCCAAAGTCTATTTATAGAATATTTACATTATCTTAATAAGTCCAATTTCAGTCCGTTACAGAAAACCTAAGCTCAAGGTAAACCACTGATGTGATTACTAACTATCATCAGGGATTAGCTTTGCTTATTCTTTATTTTCATATAAATGGGATCATACGGTATGTACTGTGGGTGTAAGTTTCTCCTCAACTCTGAATCCGCCAGGTTCTACCTTGCTTCTGCATCCCTGTGCTGTGCCCTGCAATCCCCCTCAAGATGGTTACAGGGATCACTCATGTTTATTTTCCAAGGTTTAGTATCCCCCATTGTTAAGCATATTGGAAACTGCTGCTTCATATATTTTGTCTGTTTTTGTTTGTTTTAGACAAGAGTGTAAATCCAGTTTCTATTAAGTCATCTTGACAGAAAGTAGGAATCTCAGGTCCTTAATTTTAACTATAAATGTTCACCTCAGGTTTCATGTACTAGAGCCTAACCTTAGAGACATTCTTTCTTTCAGTTCTCATCAAGACCTGGTCCTCTCAGTCCTCTGAAATTTCAGTCTCAACTTTTGTTTTATAAAACCTTATTTCAGATTCTTTTTTCACTCACTTCCCACTTCCTTCCTTATCTCTTCCATTGGCCAGTAAATATTTCTGATTTTGTGTCAATCAAAACAGTCACAAATTACCCTATTTCATCAAACTTTGACTTTATGAACAAACACATCTAACATAGAACTTCTTCTGTGTTCTGCTTCACAGAACCCTGTTATTCTTTTCTCCAGAATTTGGAGATGACCTATTTTTGAGTATTGTGCTTTGTAGCATCTATAATTCCTGCTGGAATTTTAGTCATAAAAGCAGGGACTGGCCAGGTACGGCGTTTCATGCCTGTAATCCTAGCACCTTGGGAGGCCAAGGTGGGTGGATTGTCTGAGCTCAGGAGTTCGTGACCAGCCTGGACAACATTATGAAACCCCATCTCTACTGAAATACAAAAAATTTTCCCAGTGTGGCAGTGTGCACCTGTAGTCCCAGTTGTTCAGGAGGCTGAGAGAGGAGAATGGCTTGAACCCGGGAGTCAGAGGTTGCAGTGAGCCGAGATCGCGCCACGGCACTCCAGCCTGGGCGACAGAGCGAGACCTTGTCTCCAGAAAAAAAAAAAAAAAAAAAAAAAAAAAAAAAAAAGCCGGGACTGTGTCTGTTCATTTTTACTACATTATCTGGATCGGAAAGTTTCAGTTCTTTTTTATACAGGAAGTTAGTAAATATTTATCAAAAAATTTTACACCGCATGTTTTCCACAGTCTAAATATATAATCGACCATTATTTCACATCACAGGTTGTATTCATAGTTTACTTTTTCTCTATCAGGAAAAAATATTTATATCTCTTTTATCTCTCAGATTTTAATACTTCAATAAATTTGTTCAGCATGTATTGACTTTCTTTGCTATCAGAACTTAGTGTTTGGGAATAATTAAAAAACAAAACATAGCACAATGTGAATAATTTATGTAAAATATGTATGTGTATCATTGTGTAACATATGTAGGTGGCTTATCATATACATTTGTTTAGGCTTGTATGAACAAGTAAATGAATGTAACATATAATATGGGTCTTACAAATATTTCCACAAAGTAACAACATCAAGAATATATTTGGAGTTACTTTATGAGTTATATGATGAAGAG
>NW_016855660.1:11041-12312 GCF_001698545.2 Rhinopithecus bieti | reverse complement strand
GAATTAACAAGGAATTGCCCTTGTGGTGCCAGTCGCAGAGAGTTTACTGGAACCTGAAGCATGCCCTTGCAACTGTGCCCCAAATCAAGAGAAAAGTTACTGACCAACTCTATGCCTACAGGCAATTTAAAATCTGGCTCTGCCATTAACTTGTCCTGTGACTTTGAACAACTTCTGCAAAGAGGAAGGGAACGATGCAGAGAACAGAGTTCAAAATGGAAAGATATCCTGGTCAGAGGCAGGAGGCACGGTGGAGGAAGATCCATCCGATCCCTTGAGAATCTTATTTCTAATCTGACTCTCAGTAGGTCAGAGAATTCCAAATAAATTGGCCAACAGCTGCTCCCACTTTCCCTTCCCCAGATGGCCTAAGATCATATCCATCTTGTGCTCAAATAGGTCCTGCAGCCCCAGCAACATACTTCAAATTGAGCATCATTTACTTAAAGATAGATTCTGAAATTTGCCCCAAATGCCTTCACAATCCTTCACTCTAAATTTAGAAATATATTTGTGTGTGTCTGTGTGTGCGAATGCTTATATGTGTATATAGAGCTTTTCCCTAACCACCTTTTTAACAAATTTTAAAACCTGCAAAAGGTTAAAAATACCTTTATTCTTACTATGCTTTTATTCTGAGCCTTTCAATACTTACAGATTCTGCTTCTATTGCTTTCCAATACAAGTACAGCAGAAGGTTACAGAGGTATTTACTCAGAAACACCACTGCTCTGGAATCAGCAAAATAGCCCCCTTTGTACAATCTTTTCTATACCTTTTCCATGAGCATTTACAGTTCCCAGCTTAGCATGGCCAAACCAAAATTCTGTAGGCTTTGTGGTAGACATTTATTTAAATAAGATTCTTAATACAACATAGTCATTTTGCCATCCTGCCATTAAATAGAATTTTATTTGCAATATATACTGAATGCATATGTACTGAAGGACACAGGATAAAGTAGGGTAATTTAAAGTCAAGTTTTATAGAATATGGGAACTTAAGTTGCAGGATAACAGCATGAAAGAAGACAATTAAGCTGAAGAAATCCTTTAAGCAACTCTATTGGGGTAGAAATTAAAAGCAGACCAGGATATGTTCTAGAATCTAGACACTCAAATTCTGAATACTATCAAGTCTACTTTAAAGTACTCATTACTGATATTTTCTCCCCAGCACTCTACCCTTCTTTTATTTGTGTTCAGTTTTAGCTTTCATTACTGAATTCCATTTGTCCAGAAGAAATGTTATTCTTCAACATTGCAACCATA
>NW_016855660.1:5447-8409 GCF_001698545.2 Rhinopithecus bieti | reverse complement strand
TTTTTTTTAATACTTTAAGTTCTGGGTTACATGTGCAGAACATGCAGTTTTGTTACATAGGTATACACATGCCCTGGTTGTTTGCTGCACCCATCAACCTGTTATCTACAGTAGGTATTTCTCCTCATGTTATCCCTCCCCTAGCCCCCCACCCCCTGACAGGCCCCAGTGTGTGATGTTCCCCTCCCTGTGTCCATGTGTTCTCATTGTTCAACTCCCACTTATTAGTGAGAACATATGGTGTTTGGTTTTCTGATCTTGTGATACTTTGCTGAGAATGATGGCTTCCAGCTTCATCCATGTCCCTGCAAAGGACATGAATTCATCCTTTTTTATGGCTGCATACTATTCCATGGTATATATGTGCCATATTTTCTTTATCCAGTCTATCATTGATGGACATTTGAGTTGGTTCTAAGTCTTTGCTATTGTGAATAGTGCCACAATAAACATACATGTGCATGTGTCTATCATAGAATGATTTATAATCCTTTGGGTATATGCCCAGTAATGGGATTGCTTGGTCAAATGGTATTTTCAGTTCTAGATCCTTGAGGAATCACCACACTGTCTTCCACAATGATTGAACTAATTTACACTCCCATCAACAGTGTAAAAGTCTTCCTATTTTCCACAATCTCTCCAGCATCTGTTGTTTCTTGACTTTTAATGATTGCCATTCTAACTGGCGTGAGACGGTATCTCATTGTGGTTTTGATTTGCATTTCTCTAATGACCAGTGATGATGAGCATTTTTTTATATGTCTATTGGCTGCATAAATATCTCCAGACAGAATTCTTAGCTTCAATCCAACACTATATCCTGCCCCAAAAGTAACTCAAGTATGTTCATAAGGAACTATACATGTTCATGTTGGGCCAAGCTGACTTGATCTCCAAACAGGCAGTCAGAATGGCTGTATGTCAACACACAAACTAGTTTCACTCTTCGTGACTGACTTTTGGTAACTGGCTGGATGGCCTGATGTGACAAGCCAGTGAAAGCAATGAACTGAATTTGTGTGTACTGATGTAGCAGAAGGCAAGACTAGCCTATTATTAGAATACACAAATCTCACTTATGATGTAAATGGAACACAGATTTAAATTTCCCCCACACAATAAAGGCATGGAATGTAGTAACACTCTCTGAAAGAGTTTACACCATGCTGATAATCAATGCTTAATGAGGTCCTTTTCTCCAGACTCAAGACCTTTATGTTACTGTCATCCTGTTAAGCATCTCATTTTTCCCCACTTGAATAGCTTTGTCCTCTTACAAAGGCCCACCACTATGTGAAAGTGGCAGTATAATTAATTTTTCAGTAAAAGCCAAGTTGTTTGCTCTCAAACATCCTGCAGTTTAGGAAATGTCAAAATGTCAGACCATGTAAGTGGAAATAAACTCTGCATTACACTTCCAATCACTTCCTGCAGAGAAAGAATAGTTAGACATTCCATTGAGAAGGGAGAAATGCACAGAATCACTCCAAAAAAAGTGATTCAATGTCTTTCTTATCCGATAAATATGTCATCTGTAAATCTTAACCTATTTGGAGTTAAAACATAACACCCCAGTGCTGCTTGCAAGATCCTGTTACATCCTCAGAAGTTGGTGCATGTGTACGTGTGTATACAATACATAATTCCATACATTCCATTTTTGGATTGTTTTAACAATAACATTATTTTTTTCTATATTTTTTACTACACAATACATATATTCTAAACAATGTCTGGCATATACTATGTGCTCAGTAAGTAATTATGGAATACTTTCTAGAGAAATTAGAAAATACAGATAAAAAAGAATAAAATACCCCCTCCCCCCTGTAACTCCACCATCTAGAGAGGACCACGATTTCCTATTACCTATGATTCTAGCCTTCTTCTTCTTCTTCTTCTTCTTTTTTTGAGACAGAGTCTAACTCTGTCACCCAGGCTAGAGTGCAATGGTGCAATCTCGGCTCACTACAAGCTCCGCCTCCCGGGTTCACACTATTTTCCTGCCTCAGCCTCCCGAGTAGTGGGGACTACAGGTGCCTGCCACCATGCCTGGCTAATTTTTTGTGTGTTTTTAGGAGAGACGGGGTTTCATCATGTTAGCCAGGATGGTCTCGATCTCCTGACCTTCTGATCCACCTGCCTTGGTCTCCCAAAGTGCTGAGATTACAGGCATGAGCCAATGCACCTGGCCTCTAACTTTCCTTTAATGTATATAAATACATTTTCATAAAAATGGAATCACACTTTATGTACTGTTTCATCACTTAATAATAAGTTGTCGGCATTTTTCAGTGTCATTATGAATTATTTCATAATACTATTTTAAGAGCTATACAGTATTCTATCATATAGGTGTCCCATAATGAAACTAATCTCTTAATGTTGGAGATTGTTGGTTATTTCTAGTTTTTCACTTTCTTGATAGCACAATAAAGATCCTTATAATCCATTCTTTATATATCATCTTGATTATTTCCTTAGGATAAATTCCTGGGTGTGCAAAAAAATGCAAACAACCCAAATGTCCATCAATTGATGAATAAATAAATAAAATATATAGGCCAGGCATGGTGGTTCACACCTGTAATCACAGCACTTTGGGAGGCCAAGGCAGGAGGATCCCTTGAGCCTAGGACCTCAAGACCAGCCTGGGCAACATAGAGCGACTCTGTCTCTATCAAAAATAAAAACAAACAAAAAAAAAAAAGGTCGGGTGTGGTGACTTATGCCTGTAATCCTAGCACTTTGGGAGGCCGAGGCAGGTGGATCACCTGAGGTCGGGAGTTCGAGACCAGACTGCCCAAAATGGTGAAACCCTGTATCTACTAAAAATACAAAAAAATTAACTGGATGTAGTAGCACACACCTATAGTCCCAGGTACTCAGGAGGCTGAGGTAAGATAATTGCTCGAACCCAGGAGACGAAAGTCGCAGTGAGCTGAGATCATCCCACTGC
>NW_016855660.1:0-2678 GCF_001698545.2 Rhinopithecus bieti | reverse complement strand
GTATCTCAAGAAAATGAGAAGTTTTGAATTGTTTTCTCTTCTACTTTTTATTGTATGAATGTGTGTGAAATTATTTCCAGATTTTGTAGTTGTTTTTGTACTACTTTACATGCATGTAACTCTGATAATGCTTATCCAATATTAAAATCGTGTTTTCTCCATATATATTAATATGGAAGGGTCTTTTGGTAACAGAACTGTTTAAGTTCTCTAACAATGACAAGGTCACTGTTAATGAGCAGTTTGGTGTGACTGAAGATGCACAGAAACACCCGAAGAGGCCAGGCGTGGTGGCTCACGCCTGTAATCCCAGCACTTTGGGAGGCCAAGGCAGGCAGATCACTTGAGGTCAGGAGTTTGAGACCAGCCTGGCCAACATGGTGAAACCCCATCTCTACTAAAAATACAAAAATTAGTCAGGCATTGTGGTGCATGCCTGTAATGCCAGCTACTTGGGAGGCTGAGGCAGAAGAACTGCTTGAATCCAGGAGGCAGAGGTTGCAGTGAACCCAGATTACACCACAACACTCCAGCCTGGGCCACAGATCAAGACTCTACCTCAAAAAAAGAAAAAAGAAACACATGAAGAAAACGTGGGACACTGCAGTTACATGGAAGCCAAGTTAATACACTTGATCTTGGGACCAAAAGCATCTATTTGTTTACTTTCAAGTGCATTTTTAGCTAATTGGTCCATCAACAAACATTTTCTGAGATCCTACTATGATCAGGCTGTATGCTAAGTGTTAAGGATACAAATAAGATATAGTTTGCTAGAAGTGTTCATAGTATAGTGAAGGGATCACCAGACCACTGGATCCCTATAGGTCTATTCCAGGAAAGTGAGTCCAGATTCCATTCAAATAGACTAATTTTTCACTCCAGCTACAACTGTGAATGCGGACTGATGATGAGAATTTCACTGCCTCCTTGGGGTAGCCTATTCTCTCTTTGGTCAGCTTATGTTGTTGGAAAGTTATTGCCTGGATTGAGAAAAAGATGTCTTCCTATATCTCTCCTCTACTGATCAGAGTCTGCCTCTCCCACCCCAAAGCCACCAAAACTAGTTTATTGTTACTTTGACTTGAGAGCCCTTCATGTTTTTGATAACAGCTACCAACGTACCCTGAATCTCCACCCCCCACCCCAAGTTAAAGAGATTCAGTTCCATCAACATTTCCTCATAGAATGCGATTATGAGTATCCCTGCCATTCCTTATTAAAGAAATCACAGGTAGCAGCAGATAGAGGAGTTATTTAGGCGGCTGGTAGCAGGGCCCTGATGACAATTTACAAACCTATTTTGATGAAGAAAAAGGAATGCATTAGGTCCTCAGATAACAGGGTCCCAGTTTGTGGCCTTCATTATCAAGTATAAGCAGAATTAATAATTCATATCCTGCTAATGCACAGCAAATCATGTAAGAGCTTCAGCTTTAGAAAAGTCTTTAAACCATGCGCGCGCACACACACAGACACAGGCACACACATGTCTCAAAAGCATAAATAAAAGCAATCTACATATCCAGCCCAATCAATCATGATTACTGAAGGCCCTCTGATTACTGAAGAGAGTTCCCTCGCTGGCAAGAAAAGTTTCTGTCTTTGCTAAGCTTTTCCACCCTTGGACTCAGCAGCCTCTCCCCAAACTTTTCATTCTACATAAAAACTTTCATTCCCAATTAATACAGACTCAAAATCCAACTGTCCCCATGAATTTAGGGTGTTGGCAAAGAATCACAGTGCTTCTCAAGTCCAGTTTTTATTAGACAGAGGAAACGGCCCTAGAAAGGAAATGTCAAGGCTGGGCGTGGTGGCTCACTCCTGTAATCCTAGCACTTTGGGAGGCCGAGGTGGGTGGATCACCAGAGGTCAGGAGTTCGAGACCAGGCTGGCCAACACAGTGAAACTCTGTCTACTAAAAATACAAAAAATTAGCCAGGCGTGGTGGCACATGCCTGTAATCCCAGCTACTTGGGAGGCTGAGGCAGGAGAATTGCTTGAACTTGGGAGGTGGAGGTTGCAGTGAGCCAAGATCGTGCCATCACACTCCAGCCTAGGCAACAGAGTGGCAGACTGTCTCAAGAAAAAAGAAAAAGAAAAAGAAACGAAACATCCATTTTAGGTGGCAGACCCAACTAAAACTCAAGTTCCATCTCTTTTCTTTGTTCTCCATCAAAATCTCTCCAAGTTCTCTTTTAAAAGTCGGCAAAAAGCATCAAGAGAAATATAATTCATTAGTAATGGTATCTTGGGAAAATAGGTTCCTGGTAGTCAAATTTGTACTCAGTGAATTTGGGCCTCCCTTGCCTTTGAGCTCTTATTTTTTTGGGGGGGACGGAGTCTCACTCTGTCGCCCAGGCTGGAGTGCAGTGGCCGAATCTCGGCTCACTGCAAGCTCCACCTCCCAGGTTCACGCCATTCTCCTGCCTCAGCCTCCCAAGTAGCTGGACTACAGGCACCCACAACCACGCCCGGCTAATTTTTTGTATTTTTAGTAGAGACAGGGTTTCACTGTGTTAGCCAGGATGGTCTTGATCTCCTGACCTGGTGATCTGCCTGCCTCGGCCTCCCAAAGTGCTGGGATTACAGGCGTGAGCCACCACGCCCGGGCTTTTTTTTTTTTTCAAATAGAGACAGGGTCTCACTATGTTGCCCAGGCTGGTCTTGAACTCCTG
>NW_016855659.1:0-1772 GCF_001698545.2 Rhinopithecus bieti | reverse complement strand
AGAGCAAAACTCCATCTCAAAAAAATATATATATATGTATTTATATGTGTATATCTATATATGTATATATGTATATCTGTATATGTGTATATATATCTGTATATGTATATATGTATATCTATATATGTGTATATGTATATATGTATATCTATATGTGTATATATGTGTATATGTATATATGTATATCTATATATGTATATATCTATATATGTATTTATGTGTGTATATATACACATGTATATGAGGCCCAGTGAAATCTGAATTTCAGATAAACAATGAAAATTAAGTATAAGTATGTTCTGTGCAATATTTGCAATATACTAATACTTCAAAAAATTTACTCATTGTGCCGGGCGCGGTGGCTCAAGCCTGTAATCCCAGCACTTTGGGAGGCCAAGACGGGCGGATCACAAGGTCAGGAGATCGAGACCATCCTGGCTAACACGGTGAAACCCCGTCTCTACTAAAAAATACAAAAAAACTAGCCGGGCGAGGTGGCGGGCGCCTGTAATCCTAGCTACTCGGGAGGCTGAGACAGGAGAATGGCATGAACCCGGGAGGCGGAGCTTGCAGTGAGCTGAGATGCGGCCACTGCACTCCAGCCTGGGCGACAGAGCGAGACTCCGTCTCAAAAAAAAAAGAAAAAAAAAAATTTACTCATTGTTTATCTGAAATTTGAATTTGGCTGGGTGTCCTTTTATTCATCAATCCTTTACGTAGTAACACTGTGACCTTGGGCAGGAGATGTTTCCTCTCCAAGCCTTGGTTTTTCAATCCATGGAACAATTATAATGATATCTACCTTGTAAGGTGGCTGTGATGGTGCAGGAAAGCCCTTAGCTCATGTCAAGTCCCTAGGAGAAATTGGAAAGTAGGAGTCATTGTCATCACCTTTTTCTCACCTAGCCTCTTTCCGGATTTCTCCAATAGGTCTTGCAGAAACAGTCCATTGTGACCTTCAGCCTGTGGACCCCGAGAGGGGCAAGGTGACATATACCACTAGCCAGGTCTCGAAGGGCTGCGTGGCTCAGGCCCCCAATGCCATCCTTGAAGTCCATGTCCTCTTCCTGGAGTTCCCAAGGGTGAGTGTCCCATGGCAGGATCGGGTGCGGGCTCAGAGGAAGCTGCAAGGCAGAAGGGGTGAGGGGTGCCTTCCTTGTGGCGTCTCCTGGGGCGGTGGCTGGGTCCTCATTAGGCCCCCTGCCAAAAGAGTGATGTGGGCATCTCAAAGGGCCCATAAGAGGTGCCTTTTCTAGGGGCAGGGTCTGGATCAGGGCAATCTTGTGGGTGCCACCACAAGACTCAGGTGGGAAGAGCTGAGTAGAGAAGAGCCAGATGGGTGGGGGGACCAGGTGAGTCTTGTTTATGCACCTCCGATGGTGGAGACCTCACGGGATCTCAGAGGACGCACGCAGCTTCTCTCTAGGGAGCTCGGACTTTGAAAAGTGCTTCTTGGGCCAGCCGTGGTGGCTCACGCCTGTAATCCCAGCACTTTGGGAGGCCGAGGCAGGTGGATCACGATGTCAGGAGATCGAGACCATCCTGGCCAACATGGTGAAACCCCGTCTCTACTAAAAGTACAAAAATTAGCCGGGCGTGGTGGTGCATGCCTGCAATCCCAGCTACTCGGGAGGCTGAGGCAGGAGAATTGCTTGAACCAGGGAGTTGGAGGTTGCAGTGAGCTGAGATTGTGCCGCTGCCCTCCAGCCTGGTGGCAGAGTGAGACTCCGTCTCAAAAAATACATAAATTAAATAAATAAATAAATAAATAA
>NW_016855658.1:0-235 GCF_001698545.2 Rhinopithecus bieti | reverse complement strand
CCCAGGCTGGAGTGCAGTGGCACGATCTCCACTCACTGCAAGCTCCACCTCCCAGGTTCATGCCATTCTCCTGCCTCAGCCTCCCCTGTAGCTGGGACTACAGGTGTCCACCACTATGCCTGGCTAATTTTTGTATTTTTAGTAGAGACGGGGTTTCACCGTGTTAGCCAGGGTGGTCTCGATCTCCTGACCTGGTGATCCGCCCGTCTTGGCCTCCCAAAGTGCTGGGATTACA
>NW_016855657.1:0-234 GCF_001698545.2 Rhinopithecus bieti | reverse complement strand
TGATCTAGGATTGTTAATGCTCCAGTCACCTACCAGAAGCAAATGTAAATCGCCTCTGAAGGAAGGTAGCATAATCTCAGACCTCAACTTGTTTTGAAAATGTTTTTTATACAACCACCCAGCACTCCACAAAAAAAAAAAAAAACAAAAAAAAAAAAAAAAAAAACAAAAAAAAACAAACCCAAACTTAAAACAAAACAGAAAAAACCCACCCAAAACACGGGAAATAATTGA
>NW_016855656.1:0-1181 GCF_001698545.2 Rhinopithecus bieti | reverse complement strand
GAGATGATTATACACATCACAAAGGAGTTTCTCAGAAAGCTTCATTCTAGTTTTTATATAATGATATTTCCTTTTAAACCATATGCTTCAATGTGCTCCCAAATATCCCTTCTCAGACAACACAAAAACAGTGATGCCAAAGTGCTCCTTCTACAGAAACGTTTAGCTGTATGAGATGAATGCACGAATCACAAATAATTTTCTCTGAAACCTTCTCTGCAGTTTTTACCTGGAGAATTTTCTTCTTTCACCTTAGGACTCTATGTGCTCCCAAATATCCCATAACAGATTCCACAAAAACATGTTACCAAACTGCTCAATGAAAAGAAAGATTTAACCCTTTGAGATGAATTCACCCATCACAAAACAGTCTCTGAGAAAGCTTCTTTCTAGTTTTATCTGAGGATATATCCTTTTCACCAACGGCTTCTCTGTGCTTTGAATATCCCTTTGTAGATTCCAGAAAAACAGCGTTAACAAACTGCTCAATGAAAAGAATGCTTTACCTCTGGGAGATGAATTCACCCATCACAAAGAAATTTCTCAGAAGGCTCCTTTCTACCTTTCATCTGTGCAGCATGTTTGCTTTTCCACCATCAGACTGAACTTGTTCCCAAATATCTCAGACACCACAAAATATCTCAGACACCACAAAAACAGTGATGCCATACTTGTCAATCAAAAAAATGGTTTCTCTCTATGAGTTGAATGCACACATCACAAAACAGTTTGTCAAAACCTTCCCTCCAGTTTTATTTGAGGATATTTCCTTTTCACCATGAGTCTCTATGCGCTTCTGAATATCCCTTTGCAGATTCCCCAAAAACAGTGCTATCAAACTGCTCAATGAAAAGAAAGGTGCAACTCTGTGAGTTGAATTCACCCATCACAAAGCAGTTTCTCATAATGCTTCTTTCTAGTTTTATCTGAGGATGTTTTGTTTTTCACCACAGGCCTCAAGGTGCTCCCAAATATCCCTTTACAAATCCAGGAAAGCACTTTTAGCAAACTGATCCATGGAAAGGATCGTGTAAATCTGTGAGATGAATTAACACATCACAAAGCGGTTTCTCAGAGAGCTTCTTTCTATTTTATATATGAGGATATTTCCTTTATCACCATAAGCTTCAATGCGCTTCTAAATATCCCAATGCAATTCCAAGAAAACAGTGTTAGCAAAC
>NW_016855655.1:6437-8364 GCF_001698545.2 Rhinopithecus bieti | reverse complement strand
AAGGATGTCCAATAAAAACTGCTTGCCTTCTGTATTAGTTATCTGTTGCTGCATAGCAAATTACCCTAACATCTTATCAGCTTAAAGAAACGAACGTTATTATTCACATCGCCTCTGAGGATTAGATATCCAGGAGGGACGTTGCTTAGTGATTCTGGCTCTGAGTCATTCATGAGACTGCAGTCAAGCTGTTGGCCAGGAGGGCTCCAGTTTCTGGAGACTTGAGTGGGGCCAGAGGATCTGCTTCCAAGTTCACTCGCATAGCTATTGACAGGAGGCTCTCCTCTTTGTCTACTATATCTAGGCGATCTTAGTACCTCTTGATAGATTAAGGTGATGAAAGCTTCTGTAGCACATCAATCCAAAATTTCAATCGCCTATGTTAATAAACATTAATATTTTGGTCACATTATAGTCCATTATGGGCACTTCCAATCAGTAGGTCTTTTACATATTCATCCAGAGATTCAAGTTCCTTCTATCTTTCGGATTTTCTCTCTTAACGAGATTTTCTATTCTTTTGGCAGATGAAAAGAAATATTTGCAACTCATGTAAGACTGTATGCTATTTTAAAAATACATAGGGATTACATTCAAATCAATAGAAAAAAGACTAGGAACTCAATAGAATATCATGCAAACGATATAAAGAGTCTTAATCCAAGCTCCAAAGACTGAGTGTCTAAGTGGACTGAGAGTTGTAGGCAAGAAGTCAAGGGAAAAATAGTTTCAACATTCCCAAATCTCAGCTGAAGTCAATAGAGGAAGGGTTGAGGAGAGGTCACTGGGCATTAGTTTAGGATGTCATTGTTGACTTTTGACAAAGAAGTGTAAGTAGACCATTTGAGAGTGGAAGTCAGATTTCAGTATGCTGGTGAGTGCTGCAGAGTTAAGTAAGCAAAGGCAGGAATGTTAACCATTGTCAAGAACTTTACAATGATAAAATTGCTTTGTATTGTATCCATTTCTAAGCTTCTATTTTCAGTTCAGGGATACATTTGCAGGTTTGTTATATAGGTAAACTCGTGTCAGGGTGGTTTATTGTACAGATTATTTCATCACTCAGGTATTAAGCCTATACTCATTAGCTATTTTTCTTGATTCTCTCCCTCCTCCCATCTTCCACCCTCTGGTACGCTGTAGGTATCGATGTGTTCTCATCATTTACTGTCCACTTATAAGTTAGAACATGTGGTATTTGGTTTTCTGTTCCTGAATTAGTTTGCTAGGAATTATAGCCTCCAGCTCCATTCATTTTCCTGCAAAGGATATGATCTCATTCTTTTTTATGGCTGCATGGTGTTCCATTGTGCATATGTACCACATTTTTTTATCTAGTGTATCACCGATGGGTATTTAGGTTGATTCCATGTCTTTGCTGTTGTGAATAGTGCTGCAATGAGCATGTGTATGCACGCATATTTATAATATAACAATTTAGGCCGGGCGCGGTGGCTCAAGCCTGTAATCCCAGCACTTTGGGAGGCCGAGACGGGCGGATCACGAGGTCAGGAGATGGAGACCATCCTGGCTAACACGGTGAAACCCCATCTCTACTAAAATACAAAAAACTAGCCGGGCGACCTGGCGGGCGCCTGTAGTCCCAGCTACTCGGGAGGCTGAGGCAGGAGAATGGCGTGAACCCGGGAGGTGGAGCTTGCAGTGAGCTGAGATCCAGCCACTGCACTCCAGCCTGGGTGGCAGAGCGAGACTCCGTCTCAAAAAAAAATAAAAAAAAAAAAAAAAGAAATAATATAACAATTTATATTCCTTTAGGAATGTACCCCGTAATAGAATTGCTGGGTTGAATGGTAATTCTGTTTTCAGCTCTTTGAGGAATTACCACACTGCTTTTCACAGTGGTTGAACTAATTTATATTCCCACCAGGAGCGCATAAGCATTCCTTTTTCTCTGCAACTTTGCCAT
>NW_016855655.1:0-4819 GCF_001698545.2 Rhinopithecus bieti | reverse complement strand
AAAAAAAAAAAAAAAAAAAAAAAAAAACAGTGAAATAAGGCAGAAATGTGATAAAACAAGGAAAGAAGTTGAAAAGTATATTAACAATTACTAAAGATAAAGGCTTCAATTAGAAAATTAGTGAATATAAATGCTTGGTCTCTCAATAAATGTTTCTCAAATTATTAAAAACATTGGCTTCTGGGTCAGCATGAGGGTTCCTCTCTTTCTGCGGCAGAAGGCATATTAGTGATTGCTACACCTCTTTACTTGTTATTTTATAACACTGAGTTAAAGAAATCTCATGGGTTCTATTTATTCTTCAGTGGTGTGACTGATTTTACCATGGGGAAATAGCCTCAGGAGACAAATAAGAGGTGGATATTTACCATGACGGTAAATTTGTTTTAATTTTTTAATTGCTTTTTCCTTCCATTGACTTTGAATGAAACAGATGGAAAACCTAGAGTTGAGCTGGGCAGGCCTTTTCTATGTCCTGCTATTTGTGAATAAATGCACATGTGTGTGTGCATATGGGCATGTGTATGTGTTGAGGGAACAGGCTTAACAACCGCCTGCTACCATATTTTTCTCATCATCCCCCAACTTTCTGGATTTCTGATACAAGACAGTTGGTCAATGTTAAAATACAAAGCTAGCAAAGACATAATATTAAGAATCTATTAGGTGCGTTTAAAATTAAATTATGTTCATAAAGGCTGACAATGTTCATATTTGAAAAAGGCAATGTGATAAAGAAAAAATATGAGAAATAATGAAAAAAGGTGAAAAAACTACAGAAGTACCAAAAATAAAACAAAATGTCAGCCTAAGTGGTGAGGGTTTTTGGAAAATATTTGCAGTCAGTCTAAGTCAGATCTAATAAAAGTTTTGAGGCTTAAATTCCAAAAAGAAATTGATATGGTGCTTGTTGTTAGTATCCATTGAAGAAAAATGCTCTATTGAAGACAATCAGAAGATGTAATCAACTTGTAAATAATAGTGATGCATTGCAAGGCTTGTTTTTATTTTTTGTTTCCTGATTTTACCTTTCCCCTAATATCAACATTGTGAATTCTGAAAACTTAATGTTCTGTCAATAGAGTCATAATTGATTCCGAATGGTTTTCACAAAAAATTGTTGTAAAATAAGTGATGAATACTCTTAAAAACATTTTTCATAAAATTTTTAAAACTAAAACAATCCAGAGTCAAACTTAAGAAGACAGGTAAATTCTAAGTGCCAGAAAAAAAGAAGTCAAAGCAAAGCAATAAACAAGTGATGATACAAATGGAACTTGGGGGAATTGAGAAGCACAGGGCATGAGAAAGAGGGCCTGGGATCAAAGAGAGCCAGGAAGGGAGAACTGACCTATTCTCTCAACCACACAATCTAGAAAAACAGAGTGTACTACCTCTGTATAGTATCCAAGAGGAGCCTAGTAACTAGTAGGTTTAGTCTTCATTATTATGTAAAGATAAACCAATGACCATTATTAAGTAGATTTTTTTTCTTTCTAAAGGAGAGGAAACTAGTTTAATGATACAGTGTTCACAGCAAGAGTAAATCTCAATGTAAGGCCATATTTGTTCCATGGAATAAAATGATCAAGTTCTTCTTTCCTCCCTCCCTCCCTCTCTACCTCCCTTCTTCCCTGTGTCCCTCCCTCCCTCTCTCCGTCACTCCCTCTGTCCCTCCTTCCCTCTCTCCCTCCTTCCCTTCCTTCCTCCCTTTGCTCCCCATCCCTCTTTCCTTCTTTTTCTCTTCCTCCTCCTTCTTCTCCCCTCTCTCTTTCCTTTTGTTTTTCCTTTTTCAGAATAGCACATTTTTTTGATTGAAGATTATAATTCAAACTCAATTCCTGGGTAGTACAAGGTTGAACATGAATAAAATCGAATGTGGAGATAGTGATTTTTTTACTGAGCAATTGAAGGAACAGCAAGAGTAGCCCCAGTAGAATATTAGAAATAAATAAAATTAATGAAAAAACTGGTACAGGATTTATTAATACCCAGGTGTTTGGACATTTTCACAATTCAAGTTCCATAGGATACACACTTTTTCTCTTACACATATGCATGCACACACATACCTGTGCACTCAAGTTACACCCCCAATTAAAAAATACACACAATAGAAAAAAACAACTATAAAAGAGAATTATCAAAAATAGAGGATTTTTTGCCACAAGAACCAGAAATACTAGAATAATTCAAAAGTCCTTAAGAATCATACTTGTCGGGGCGCTGTGGCTCACGCCTGTAATCTCAGCACTTTGGGAGGCCGAGGCAGGCAGATCACGAGGTCAGGAGATCGAGACCACCCTGTCTAACATGGTGAAAACCCATCTCTACTAAAAATACAAAAATTAGCCAGGTGCGGTGGTGGGCGCCTGTAGTCCCAGTTACTCGGGAGGCTGAGGCAGGAGAATGGCATGAACCCAGGAGGTGGAGCTTTCCGTGAGCCGAGATCGCGCCACTCCAGCCTGGGCGACAGAGTGAGACTCGTCTCAAAAGAAAAAAAAAAAAAAAAAAAGAAATGGCTACAAGTGAATAATAGATGGTTCAGTCAAAACATCTCTTTCCAGCTGACTAGTTCTAAGATACACAGTTCCTTTGTAATTTTTGTTTGCAGTAGATGGTGTTAATGAACCTGATGTCCTAGCAAACAATGGAGCTTCTGTAACTCTTTTATAGTAGATACCTCCTGGAATGGTCATTGTTGGGGCAATACAATTAGGAATGACTAAAGGAAAATGTATTAACACAATATACGTGCAAAAAATGTCATCTCATACTTTAAACTTGGTGGATGCTGAAGCATCCTAAAAGTCAGACTGTGATATTACAATGTTTGCAAAAAAAAAAAAAAAAAAAAAAGTATTACATCAGGATTTCTGTCACAAAATTAACGTGGGAGTGAGGTTTACTGAACAAATAGTTCAGGTCATACAGCAATGAGTAAAAGAAATTGGTGTTACCAAGCAGACAAATTAGGCATCACTTTCTTCTTTATAAGAGATTGTGAAATGCAGTCAGACATTGGCTTTGGAAAGATTATTCAGTTTTAATTTTAACATGCAAACATTTCTAGAGATAAAGTTATTAACAAGATGATATTGGATAATGTAGCAGTACTAAACAAAACGTTTCTAGAGATTATTCCATATTAATAGAATCTTTCAATACCACTTTAAAAAGTATTATTTTGAATGACTACAAAGGTATGATAGTTAAGATATGATTTCAATTAGGAATGTATTGTAAGGCTGATATATTTCAAACTCTTCATTGGATCAGCACTGCTTTAAAAAAGACAACTTCTAGTACTTTATATGATCACACTTGATTCATTAGAATTCACTGTGAAGTCTGATTTTATTACAATAGCAATAAATGGAACAAGATATAAACTTTATATTGCACTGTGAGTTTCCTACTTACACAACTAATAAAACTGACTAGGTCATATGTATAAATAGAAGAGAACCTGGGCATGATGATCTGACAGATTAAGCTCTTTGAAGTATCATTCACAAATATTTTGCCTTCACTGTGAGAGTTACAGTTGAGGTCCTTGAATTGAATGGGTCTTATCTACTCAATAAAACTCTCTGTGGTGATGAAAACACTCTATACCTGCATGGTCCCATATGGTAGTCATCAGCCACACATGGCTCTTGAGCCCTTAAAATGTGGCTAGCATACCTGAGAAACTAAATTTTTAATTTAATTTATTCTGGTTAAATTTGAATTTAAATAGCTACATGTGACTAATGATTACATTATTGAACAATGCAAGTTTATAGCATAGATCTATAATGGAAGTTTAGAATTAATAGAACCAGGGGCTTCAATTTCACATGCTCTTGCAGAGTAGAAATGTTCTTATTTACCAAAAATAATATTGAGGACTATAAAGTAGATTATCATTTGCTGACAGAATTCATGAGAATTAGAGATTAAGATGGTGGCACTAATTTAAAATAGCTGTCATCAAAAAAGTGGTAGCTGTAATACAATCCAATATTAAATTATCAAGGACACCAATAAAAATTTAATGGAGTCCATTCAACAAGCCTCAGTAGTAAAAGACAAGCTATAATAGGCAATAAAAACATAACTCAAAAGCCTCCAGTATCTAGAAAATAAAACAGGCCTATTGTAGAAACTGTCCAGATTTCACTATACAAAAATGATCCAAGTATCTCAGACCAGGTAGACATAACTTTTAAAACTTCAGGTAAAAGGAGGAATAACTATTAATCAGTTGGGGAAGATAATTTCTTTATATTTGCATTACTTTGTAGTGCCATGCATGAAGCCAAATACCTCATTCCTAATATCTATAAAGATAATTAGGGAATGCAATTAGAATCTGCAGCAGCGTATACTGACATAAGAAGTAACATTGGAGACACTGGAACAATGGTAAAGCCGTATTAAAGCATGATTGCAATATACCTCACAACATCCAGCCTGATCAATGAAAGGTTAAATATCACGCTGTCCTACAATTAGAAACTGCCCAAAAAAATAGGTGAAAAATTTTGGATATCATCTAGCTGATGAAAGAATGAGGTATTATTATCAAGTAATTCAGTTGTCTGCTATAACGCCTGTCAAAACTTTAAATGGTAGAAGCAATATAGTAATATTAGAGGCAATTTTTCAATTATTGTTTATTATTTCCCATGATTTCTTAAATAACTGCAGAGTAAAATTTGCCTCATCGAAAGAGACAGCAACATTTCAAGAATTCCAGTGTGTGCATTTATATATAAAATAAATATGTACTAATATTTTGCTTAAAATGCAATAAAGGAATTTTAAAACTATA
>NW_016855654.1:0-1182 GCF_001698545.2 Rhinopithecus bieti | reverse complement strand
TATCTCACATTTTCTTTATTCACTCATCAATTGATGGGTATTTGGGTTGGTTCCATATTTTTGCAACTGTGCATTGTGCTGCTATAAACTCGCATACTCACATACTAGCATGTGCAATATCTTTTTTGCAAAAAATGTATTTAAGTTTTAAAAGTTTTAAAAGAAAAGCGGAGAATGTGTTCTAGATTAAATGAGAATAACGAAACATGACACGTCAATGAGGCATTTGATCCTGGGTTAGATCCTGTACCAGAAAAAGGATACCAATGGGACAATTGGTGAGGTTAGAATCAGGCTTATAAACTAGAAAATAGCATTTTATGAGTGTAAATTTCCTGATTTTTGTTAATAGTACTAGGGATATGTAAGAGGTTAGCATTTGGGGAATCGGAATATAAAGTATACAAGAATTCTTTATGCTATTTTTCAACTCTCGTAAGTTCAAAATTATTTCAAAACACAAACTAACAAAGTTAAAAAATTATATATGCTGTTCTTGGCAAAGTAGGTTATTTTGTTTTATTTTAGCTAGTGTTTTATTAGGAGTATTTTCTAAATTTAACAATGTAAAATACATTATTGATTTGATTATATGATATTTTCTTATAACTTAATGATTTCTTAATATTGAACCACCCTCATATCCCTGGAATAATTCCTACATGGCCACTTAAAAAAACAATAGATAGCAGTAACAGTAAAAAAATTATGCTATGAAAGCCAAATATTGATGTTTAGTTCAAATTGATGTTTAAATACTGTTGTCTGAGGGCTCTGAGCCATAGGTCCAAGCCTCTGTGTGAAAAAGAAATGGCAAATATTACTGAAGTTTTCCAGGATCCATTTACATGAATCTGAGGCTATTTCTTCAAAAGAACTGAAAGAGAATTAACAAGGAAACAGCTTTCTCTCTGGTTTTGAATCCAATATTATTTGATGTGCCATCCAGAAAGACCAGATGCCTTAATTCAGCCTTCCTTGTCCTGCAAGGTAGATCAGGTGGAGGAAGTATCTGTTTCTTTAGGGTTTCATTTCACAAAATGTGGGGAAGCGGTTTATGCCAGACGACGTATCCCTGGCTAAATGTGGATTAGCACTTTCCAGATTTCATCACCTCAAGCCAATGGTTATTTCTTAATCCTGATTTCAGTGGGTCTTTTATTATTATTATTATTATTATTA
>NW_016855653.1:0-1269 GCF_001698545.2 Rhinopithecus bieti | reverse complement strand
GAGATGGAGTCTTGCTCCCATCGTGCAGGATGGAGTGCAGTGGTGCTATCTCAGCTCACTGCAACCTCCACCTCCCAGGTTCAGGTGCTTCTCCTGCCTCAGCCTCCTGAGTAGCTGGGATTACAGGTGTGTACCACCATGCCTGGCTAATTTTTGTATTTTTAGTAGAGACAGGGTTTTGCCATGTTGGCGAGGCTTTGCTTTTTTTTTTTTTCAGACGAAGTCTTGCTCTGTCACCCAGGTTGCAGTGCAGCCTCTGCCTCCCAGTTCAAGTGATTCTCATGCTTCAGCCTTCCGAGTAGCTGGGATTACAGGCATGAGCTACCACGCCTGGCTAATTTTTGTATTTTTAGTAGAGATGAGGTCTTGCCATTGGGCAGGTTGTCTTGAACCCTGCCTCAGCCTCCCAAAATGCTGGTATTACAGGCGTGAGCCACTGTGCCCACCAAAATATACTTTTTTCTTGAAAAAAAATTTATAGGTTTTTTAATATGTGAATAATGATGGAATTCAACTCTCAAATTCATGCTGTTTCTTTATTCCTATTGTATTCACATGTGAAAGTATGTGATGAATGGTTCCTGCGTGAAAGATATGAGAGATTCTTTTTTATTAGGTGGGCATTATTATCTCTTCTATGAAAGAGTAACGACATTAAAATGTAAGATGTATGATGAAAATCTAAGTAGGGATGCTCTTTGTGGTTAACTTATAATATTGAGTGATGCATGATACTTATAATATTGAGTGATGCATGAAGTAGATGTTCAGTTAAATATTCTGCTTTATGAGAAAATATTTTAATTTTAGTTAAAATTTAATAGTGTTATTTTACTAATTGTACTTTTATGTGATACAATCTAGTACATTTAAAACTTTGAAGTTATGTGTAGACTTAACTTTTAATTTAACATTTTAACATGTTAAATACTATTGTGCATTCAATAAAGCATTATTTTGCCACTAACCTTAACCCATTCCACCTTACTCAAGAGTGTAGGTAAAAGATAGTATTATTTGTTAACATAATAAAGTAGTATCTGTAGTAATCTTTTTTGCGAGTGGCTTTAAACTGCAAAGAAGTTAAAGAATGTTGTTCCTGTATGTTAAATTTTATTTTTTCTTATTTAAATTTACTTAATATTTTGGGTACATAGTATGTGTATATATTTAAACCACATATGGCATATTTTGATACATACAATATGTAATAATGACCTCATGGTAAATTAGGTATCTATCATCTCTAGCATTTATCCTTTGTATTAT
>NW_016855652.1:0-1188 GCF_001698545.2 Rhinopithecus bieti | reverse complement strand
TACTCTAGGTCTTTTACTTTTCTATAAAAATTAAACGTCATGTCATTTTTTTAAAGTTTGTTGGCATTTTGATTAGAATTATATTGAATTTACAGATCTAAGGGAAGATTGACATCTTGAAAATATAGAGTTCTACAATCCATGAACTTGGTACATCTCTTAATTTATTTCAGACTTTTAAATAATTGTAACTAATATTGTTGTTTCTATTATTTAAAATTTGCACTTATTTGCCTAATTTTATATTTAAATGTTTTATGTTTTGATATGATTGTAAATGCATTGTAAACTGAATATTTAAGTATCTTATTGTTTATTGCTAATACATAGAAATACATCAGATTATTGTATATTGATTTTATGTACTGCTGTCCTGCTAAACTCACTTATTAGTTGAATAGCTTTTTTGTAGATTTATTAGAACTTTCTACAGAGATAATCACTTCATCTACCAGTAAAAGAAGTTTTATTTCTTGCTTTCCAATGCGATGGGTTTTATTTCTTTTTCTGACTCTGTTGCACTGGTTATGCCACCGGTATCATGCTAAATAAAACTTATACATATAAAGCTAACTACTTTATTCCTGATTTTAGGGTGAAAGTATTCAGTATTTCACCATTAAACATAGTAAGCTATCAGCATTTCATATATGCTTTTTGTCAAATAAATAAAGTTATCTGCTACTTTTAGTTTCTGAGTATGTTATTATGAATGAATATTGATTTTGTCAAATGTGTTTTGGTACATTTATTGAAAGTGTATATGATTAGTGAGGTAATACGGTCTTTGTTGTGGTTGATTACTAAATAATAAGCAAATCTTGTATTCTGGGAATGATTGCAAGTTGATCATGATTTATCATTCCTTGTACATGTAGTTTGATTTAATTTACTAAAAATTATTAAAATTTACTAAAAATTGTTAATAATTTTAAAATAACATTGCTTATTTCATTTTGTCTCATACTATATATTATTCTGCTTTTGATATGAAGCTAAGCTGGATTTATAGAGTCTAATAAGTGAGTGTGGAAGTTGTCGCTCCTCTTTTCTGGAAGAGTTTGAGTTAATATTTCTTTCTTCAAATGAGGTAGAATTCAACATTGAAACCATCTGGGCCTGGAATTTACATCATGGAAAGGTCTTTATATTTAGTGTATTTTTTTAAAAATATAAAATTATCAGACA
>NW_016855651.1:0-1179 GCF_001698545.2 Rhinopithecus bieti | reverse complement strand
CAATATTTATCATGGGTTCTTTTCTATTTCCCTAAGCGTGTTGGCTGGTCTGAGAAATAAAGGGAAAGAGTACAAGAGAGAGAAATTTTAAAACTGGGTGTCCAGGGAAGACATCACACATCAGCAAGTTCCGTGATGCTCCCTGAGTTGTAAAACCAGCACGTTTTTATTAGCGGTTTTCAAAAGGGGAGGGAGTGCACGAATAGGGTGTGGGTCACAGAGATCACGTGCTTCACAAGGTAATAAAAAGCAAGTGGGGGCAGGGCGAGATCACAGGACCACAGGATGGGGCGAAATTAAAATTGCTAATGAAGTTTCGAGCACGCATTGCCATTGATAACATCTTATGAGGAGACAGGGTTTGAGAGTAGACAACCTGTCTGACCAAAATTTATTAGGTGGGAATTTCCTCATCTTAATAAGCCTGGGAGCGCTACAGGAGATTGGGGCTTTTTTCATCCCTTTGGCTTCCACCGTAAAAGGCAGCCGCCTCAAGGGAGCCGCCTATATGCATCTATATGCATCTATATGTGCCTCAGGGCACATTCTCTTTCTCAGGGATGTTCCTTGATGAGAAAAGAATTCAGTGATATTTCTCCTATTTGCTTTTGAAAGAAGAGAAATATGGCTCTCTTCCGCCTGGCTCACCGGCAGTCAGAGTCCAAGGCCATCTCCCTTGTTCCCTGAACATTGCTGTTATCCTGTTCCTTTTTTCAAGGTGCCCAGATTTCATATTGTTAAAACACACATGCTCTACAAACAATTTGTGCAGTTAACATAATCATTACAGGGTCCTGAGGCGACATTCATCCTCCTCAGTTTACGAAGATGACAGGATTAAGAGATTAAAGACAGGCATAAGAAATCACAAGGGTATTGATTGGGGAAGTGATAAGTGTCCATGAAATCTTCACAATTTATGTTCAGAGACTGCAGTAAAGACAGGCATAAGAAATTATAAAAGTATTAATTTGGGGAACTAATAAATATCCATGAAATCTTCACAATTTATGTTCTTCTGCTGTGGCTTCAGCTGGTCCCTCCATTCGGGGTCCCTGACTTCCTGCAACAAAACCTCATTCAGAAGAAATAAAGTAAATAGTATTACTTATTTTAATTTTATTTAGAGTTTCAAACCCAGGTAGCTCCACTAGTGAATTCTATCATACATTTAAGAAA
>NW_016855650.1:0-1766 GCF_001698545.2 Rhinopithecus bieti | reverse complement strand
GCTTTTATCTGAAGATATTTCCTTTTTCACCATAGTCTTCAATGTGCTCCCGCAGGTCCCTTCCCGGTTCCGTCCATGACAGTTTAGAAGCTGCATAATGTAAAGAAAGCTTTATCTATGTGAGATGATTACACATATCACAGAGTAGTTCACTAGAAAGCTTCTTTCCAGTTTTTGTTGAGGCTATTTCCCTACGCCATCGGCATCAACGTGTTCCTGAATATCACTTCGTACCTGTTTCTCCAAAAGGGTTTCCCTGACGCTGTATGAGATGAGAGGTATAACACTGTGAGTGGAATGCACAAGTCACAAAACATTTCCTTGGAAAGCTTCTCTCCAGTTACGGTCTGAACATATTCCCTTTTTCATTGTAAGCCTCAAAGTGCTCCCGAAATCCCATCACACATTAAACATACAAAGGGTTATAAAACTGCTCAAAGAAAAGAGGGGCTTAACTGAGCAAGAGAAATTAAGACAACACAGAGCAGTTTCTCAGAAAGCTTCCTTCTGTATTTTACCTGAGTATATTTCTTTCTCTATATTCTAAGGATCGTTCCCAAATGTCCTCCCTCAGATTCCACAAAAACAGTGATTTCAACCTGCTCAATCCAAAAAATGGTTTAACTCTGTGAGACGAATACAAACATCAGAAAGCAGTTGTTCAGAATGTTTCTGTGCAGGTTTCATCGGAAGACGTTTCCTTGCTCACCACAAGCATCCGGGCATCATTAAATATCCCTTCACAGATTCTTCAAAGACAGAGTTTCGAAACTGGGCAACAGAGAGTAAACATTAACTCTGTGAAGTGAATACACATATCAGAAAGCCGATTCTTGGAACGCTTCTTCCTCCATTTTATTTAATTATATTTCACTATTCGCCATAGTCCTCAATGCTTCTTTCTGTTTTTTATTGTATGATATTTTACTTTTGCCATAGTCTTCAATGTGCTCCGAATATGACTCTTGGTTTTACAAGAACAGTCTTCAAACTGTGCCTTACGAGAAGAAAGGTATAACACTCTGAGTGGAATGCACACATCACCAATCAGTTTCTCAGAAAGCTTCTCTCCAGTTTTATCTGACTATATTTCCTATTTTACCATAGGCCCGAATGTGATCCCAAATATCCCTTCATGGATCAATCCACAAGGGAGTTTCCAAGCTGTGTAATGTAAAGAAACCTTCATCTATGTGAGATGAACAAACAAAGCAAAAGCAGATTCACAGAAAGCTTCTTTCCAGTTTTATCTGAAGATATTTCCTTTTCCCCATAGTCCTGAATGTGCTCCTGAAGGTTCCTTCTTGGATCCGTCCATGACAGTTTCCAAGCTGCGTAATGTAAAGAAAGTTTTATCTATGTGAGATGATTTACACATATCACAGGGTGGATTCCTAGAAAGCTTCTTTCCAGTTTTGTAGAGGCTATTTCCCTTTTCACCATCGGCATCAACATGCTCCCGAATATCACTTAGTACCTATTTCACCAAAAGGGTTTCCCCGACGCTGTATGAGAAGAGAGGTATAACACTGTGAGTGGAATGCACAAGTCACAAAGCAGTTCCTTAGAAAGCTTCTCTCCAGTTTCGGTCTGAACATATTTCCTTTTCACCATAAGCCTCAAAGTGCTCCCGAATATCCTGTCACACGCTAAACATACACAGAGTTAGAAAACTGCTCAATGAAAAGAGAGGCTTAACTGAGCGAACGGAATTAAGATGATACAGAGCAGTTTCACAGAAAGCTTCCTTCTGGATTTTACCTGAG
>NW_016855649.1:6130-7507 GCF_001698545.2 Rhinopithecus bieti | reverse complement strand
AGTATTTCAAAACTCAATGTTTGCTGGAAACCTTCCTCAGAGGTTGAAATTTTTGTCTTCCTCTCAAATCACAATCACTAATGAAATTCTATTACAACACAGCTTATTATTAAAAAAGTAGTTCCAATCCAATAAGCTTTTCTGTGTGATTTCTGAAATGTTTCAACAGGCAATCCCAAGCAAAGAGTTTGAGAATCTGATTTGAATATATTGTATTTGAATATTATTTGAAAATAGCCATGTTATTAGAATAACTGTAGAGTTTCTCAGGATCACTACAGCAAAGAAAAATGCATGGGTGTCATCATATTTGTTACATTAAAAAAATTAGGATTACTTCAGTAAATCTAAATTGCTATGATTTGCCCCTGTGCCAAAAGTAATCACCTTTCAATTCTACTTCAAATATGATTTGACCTTTAAGGTGGTTCATTTTAGATTTTCACATAAAATAATAAATAGAAAATAACACATAGAAATACCTCATATCACATGATGTCTACTGCGGTGATACTTTCTTCCTTAAGACATCCCCTACTACTGAATTAATTCGGTTTAACATATTTGTACTCATTAAGTATTTTACTAAGAACTACTTATTGCAGAGGCTATTTCTTCTCATTTACTTTTAGGAATGCTTTATCATGAAGAAAAGAGAGTTTAAGAAAATATCTATTACATTTTCCCCATATTTTATTTGTATAAAAGTATATGTCATGGGGGATTGCAAAGATAAAATGAGCACTTCCTTCAACATTACAACCCAAAGGTGATATTCTCACAGTTAATAGAGACTTTATGTACTATTTTTAAAGTAAACATCCATTCTTGAAGGCAATATTAATACTTATCATAGAATATACATTCTACAACTTTATCATCAATAAACATTTAGTTTATAATCCAGTTATGGAATGAATGAGTAAAAAGCTCACATTGCCATATGATAATTACCTACTTATGATGTAAAACTTTGACAATTTGAGACCATTAAAATGAAGTGGCTCTAAATTGATACTTACAACTGTTTTAGTACCACATCAATAGACTTTCTAGTAAAATCATTGTAAAGTAGCTAACAAATTCTGTTAACTTATAAAGAGCACCCATTTGCATCATTATTGTTCTTTTTTGGACTTTTATGATAACAAGAACTGATTTTCCTACTTATAATAAATAAGCATAAAGATTCAGTTGCTGGCAATTCAAGACACTGGTTTGCAGCAAATGTTGAACATGGATTTTAATAAAGAAGACAAGGTTTTTCAGGTTGGTGATCAGCAATCGGTTAAATCCACTGGCAAGAATCAATTTTCTCTTTAAACAGAATCTTGAAAATTGTTAGAATTTTTGGATTTGGGCCTCCGAAGAACTAAC
>NW_016855649.1:0-2341 GCF_001698545.2 Rhinopithecus bieti | reverse complement strand
ATCTCGCAATAAATGGGGGAGTAGGTATTATTATGTCACATATAAGGAAATTGAAGCCCAGAAAAATTATGTCAGAAGTCACACAGCTTCTAAGTAGTTGAGCCTGGAATCACATTGAGCAGTATTGGGACTCTAAATCTCCTGCTCTTTTTAAAAGTTCATTAGTCTTTGCAGGAAGGGCCCAGGAATGGTACAGACGATGCTACAGCAAGGACTGATTGATTAGCTGGTCTTCCTATACTCTTCTCATTTGGTTAAATAAAGTGATTCTGTAATAAGTTAAAACACTCTTTGGGGATCTTAATGGTCTTTTTGTGGCCAGAGTGACACTTACTTACATAACTATAAATTTCTCTATAAATTTACATTATATATATACATTATATAAAACATTATATAAAACATTATATATTACATTATATAAAATTACATTATATAAAGTTACTTACATAACTATAAATTTCTCCTCTTCCAGAAAGTGTTCCTACATTTAGAGGATCACAAACTGCTGGTCTGAGTCAGTGATTCCCACCCTGACCGTGAACTGTGCTGTGTTTGCCTGTCTCGTCTTCCTAAATTCCCCAAACAGGCAAAAGGCAGGGATATTTTAGTTATTTATATGAAAAAGCCAAGTCCAACTCACTTGTACATCTTTTGGATCTTGTCTCCTCACCTCCAATCTTTATTAACTATGATAATTATCCAAAAAAAAATTTGGTTAACCAACATTTATTTTTTTCTCAGCCCTATCATATAAAATGAAAGTAAACAATTTTCTAACAGCTGTTTTAAAATAAAGCACTTATTGAATCATTTGAGTAAAGAGATACTTTCATTTGGACTAATGATAGTGAAGGGAATGTTAAAACATCTGTTGTAAAACATTTTTCACTGATCTTTTATTTTTCTTGTCTACCCTTTTGTAAAACCTTTCATAAGTCAAGCATATTTCACTAGAATTTAAGTGTGCTTCTAGAAAAAATGTCTTTGTGTAGAGGGAAGTCAAGAAACATGGAAAGAAAAGCAAACACTTTAAAAGGAAAAAAGGAAAAGGTTCCTAAACGTGGTTTTGTTTTGTGTTGTTTTGTTAATTTGGCTCTAAAGGAGGGAAATACCAGGCCAGGCACAGTGGCTCACGCCTATAATCTCAGCAATTTCGCAGGTTGAGGAGGGCAGATCACTTGAGATCAGGAGTTCGAGACCAGCCAAATTAGGAGTTCTGACCAAACCTCATCTCTACTAAAATACAAAAAATAGCCAGGTTTGGTGGTGCACACCTGTAGTGCCAGCTACTCAGGAGGCTGAGGCACGAGAATCACTTGAACCCAGGAGGCAGAGGTTGCAATGAGCCAAGATCGTTGCTCCAGCCTGGGTGACAAAGCGAGACCCTCCTCAAAAAATAAAATAAAACAAAATAAATAAAAGAAGAAAATATGTATTGTTTTGCAGATGTTGTCAAGTAATGTTAGTCATATGCTAGAGCTTGATGTTAATGAACAAATTGGAGAAATGGTTTGGACATCTGGGGAGTCCATACCTCGACATAACAATCCATTTATCTCATGTGGTTAGCAAATCAAATAATGTGTGAATTAAACAAATAAATGATACATACAGTTTTACATATCTGATCTTTAAGAAAACTCACTGGAAATATTTTAAAGCTAAATATAACATTTTCATACTTTCTCTCAGTCAATACAAAGATCCATGTATCTCCAGCCCCAAGCCAAGGACCTGGAGTAGAGTGAGGGTCTGGGATTCTGACAGGATGCAAAACTCAGCGTACTTAAAATCCTTCCTGGTGCAGAACTGTCTTCAAGTCTTAATGAGTCAAGTGTGCTCTCCTATAACATGATGCCTCTAATGGGTTCTGAATTGTGTAAGGCAGCTTCTGGAAACATGAAATTCCTCTCTAAACCTGGGCTTTCCTTGTTATTTCTAATGATTCTATCTGTTATCTATCTGTCACTTCTTGTTGAGGTCATTGTAACGGCATCTAGCAGCATCTGCCCACCTACCATCTACCCTGCCTAGTAAAAACAAAAATAGCCGGGCGCGGTGGCTCGAGCCTGTAATCCCAGCACTTTGGGAGGCCGAGACGGGCGGATCACGAGGTCAGGAGATCGAGACCATCCTGGCTAACACTGTGAAACCCCGTCTCTACGAAAAAAAAAATAATAATACAAAAAACTAGCCGGGCGAGGTGGTGGGCGCCTGTAGTCCCAGCTACTCGGAGGCTGAGGCAGGAGAATGGCGTGAACCAGGGAGTCGGAGCTTGCATTCTGCTTAGTTCCTGCCTCTGCCCTACAGCTTGGGCGACAGAGCGAGGATCCGTTTC
>NW_016855648.1:0-1188 GCF_001698545.2 Rhinopithecus bieti | reverse complement strand
GAGCACGTGCAGAGTGTTTAGGAAGTTGTATGCATGCCCACTTGAGGCTTTCTTCCCTTTTCCAGTGGAGTGACCCCAGAAGATTATGCTTTGCCATTTTGTCTCTTAATATGCATGCTCAAGCTCACTTACTTAATTTCTGAGATTTTATTGAAAAATGATTACCAGTTTCAAGTGTTTTTATCTGTTTGAGAAATTGCCTTTCCCTGGTGCCTGTGATCAATTATCACTTTAGTGTGACAACTGTAGACCATCAGGAAATTGCCTTCCCCTGGTACTGACTGCCAATTATAATTTTTTTATTTTCTACAGAGGCAGTGTGATAACTGCCAAGCCATCACCTTATGGTCCTGTGACATTCCTGGTGGGTGTAGGAGGGACCTCTCACCTACTTCACTCATGCCTGGCTAGCTATCCACTGTAACAAGTGGGCATTCTTGTCTTTTTCTTAATCTTAAAAAAAGGCTTTCAACCTTTTGCAATTGAATATGATGTTAATTGTCGGCTTGTGATATATGACCTTTATTTGCTGAGTGTTATCATAAAAGTATGTTGAATTTTGTCCGATGATTTCTCCTCATCTATTGAGATGATCGTATATTTTTTTGCTTTCATTTTGTTAATATGATGCATCGCATTTGCTGATTCGTGTGTTGTATTAATACGATTGTATTACCATAAAGGAATATCTGAGACTGGGTAATTTATAAAGAAAAGTCCATTTGGCTCATTGCTCTGTGGGTTCTACAAGAAGCTTGCTGCTGACAGCTATTTGTGGTGAGAGAGGAGGAAGTGTCCAGCTGTTTTCAGCGACCATTTCTCATGGAAACCTATGGTGAGCACTCACTCACTCACTCCCTTGAGAACAGCACCAAGCCATTCTTGAGGGATCTGTCCCTAGGATCCAAACATCTCCCAGCAGGCCCCACCTCCAACATTTGGAATCAAATCTCAATAGGAGACTTGGTGGTGCTCAACAAAGCGTATTCAAACCATAGCACATGTATCGAACCAATTTTGCATTCCATGACATGAAATTCAATAGAAACATATTAAGCAAACAAGAACTACTATAAAATACCTAGGGATTAATTTTAAATAAGTATTCAAAAAATTCACACACAAATGATATTTTTTTTCCCCAGGAAAAGATAAATATTGCCAATGTGCTGCTATTTGACCTCAAAC
>NW_016855647.1:0-1186 GCF_001698545.2 Rhinopithecus bieti | reverse complement strand
CTCCTCCTGCCACTGTTTTGACTTTCTCACAAAATGGGGATGAGAAGGAGGGGTTCTTATGAAGAACTCAGTTTCATTTTTAAGTGAAAATTCAATGAGATCTCATATGCGAAGGCACCTAAGGCCACCCCCGGTACCTGACAGACGTTCAGCCGATGCTGTGCTTCCAGAAAGCACGACAGGAGACTGGGGAAGCATTTACTGACTGCTCTGGATGAAGAGAACCCTGGAGCAGGAACCCCGAGCTAGCACAGAAAACCCCAACTTTGGAGAACTTAGCATTCCACTGGAAAAACCATTGTATGCTCCTGTTTATTCTATCAGGCAAACACTTTCAAACACCAGCAAGGCAACATTTGGAAAAGGGGAGGCTCCTCAGCCCCGACTCCTGCCAATAACTGGCCATATGCTCTTGTGTTTAGCCTCTCTGGGCCTTTTGCTGCTATTGGTCAAATAGAGGCTTGAACTATTTGAACATCAAGGCTTGTGCCCGACTCTACAATTCCACAACCTTGGCTGTATGAACAGATGAAGAGAATAAGACTGGGGGAAGGAGTGGAAGGGCCTCCACTCAGCAAAGAAAGGCTCACAGAGCCCCCATAACCACTGGGTGCCAGGATCTGTGCGGGGCCGAGGGACACGGCCCCAGGAGACCTGCCTGGGTTCTTGCTGGGGTTTGAGGCTTTGCTCTATGACCTCTCTGTGCCTCAGTTTCCTGAGGACACAAGAAGCAAACAATTCAGCAGGGAAGATAGGCCCTGACCAATTAGAACTGGGAGGTCAAGGGGATGTTGGGACTTAAGGCTCAGAACCCATGTCATTGTCCTGTCTTTGGAGCCTGGGATGGTTGTCCAGAGTGCTTGGCTCATCCCTGTGGATCACACGATTAATAATAACAATAATAAAACATGTATTGAGTGAATACTATGTGCCATGTATTTCTAAGCATTTTACATATATGAACTTTTTTTTTTGAGACAGAGTTTCACTCTTGTTGCCCAGGCTGGAGTGCAGTGGCGTGTTCCTGGCTCACTGTAACCTTTGCCTCTTGGGTTCAAGTGATTCTCCTGACTCAGCTTCCTGAGTAGCTGGGATTACAGGTGCCCACCACCATGCCCGGCTAGTTTTTTTTTTTTTTTTATTTTAGTGGAGACAGGGTTTCACCATATTGGCCAGGCTGGTCTTG
>NW_016855646.1:0-1276 GCF_001698545.2 Rhinopithecus bieti | reverse complement strand
AAAAACTGTTTTGAGGGAAATAGTTATTTATTTTTTTTTTTTTACTAAAAAATTTGTTTTGAATAATTTGGTACATTCTCACAAGAATTCATTGGATGTGTTGTAAGCAAAATGGCTTAAGAAACAGTTATGTTTCACGTTGATAGGATGTCACATCAAGCCACACGTATGATATGTCTGAACTAATCGTACTCTTCTCTGTGCTCCCGTGTCACATGACCTGCCTGTGACAATGCCACTTACATTGTCATTAGAGTTCCTGTGCCTAGCTACATGCCCCACCTCCAGCTTCCATCTCACTGAAAAGGTCTTGAAGGAGAAGACCAGACTTCCTCCTCCTTGATTCCCTTAGAACCTGGGCCAGTGCCTTGAAGAGAAGAGGTGTTCCATGAATATCTGGGGACGGTGTGGGAAATATGGTTGGACATGGGTAGGTTGGAGCCAGGTTACACAGGGCTTTAGAACCTGGACTTGACCCATCCTGGGTCAGAAGGAGCCACTTAAGGTTTTTGAGCAGAGGGTGATATGAAAACAAATTGTAGGCTGGGCGTGGTGGCACATGCCTGTAATCTCAGCACTTTGGGAGGCTGAGGTGGGTGGATCATGAGGTCAGGAGTTTGAGACCAGCCTGGCCAATATGGTGAAACCCCATCTCTACTAAAAGATACAAAAATTAGCCGGGCGTGGTAGCACAAGGCTATAGTCCCAGCTCCTCGGGAGACTGAGGCAGGAGAATCGCTTAAACCCAGGAGGCGGAGGTTGCAATGAGCCGAGATCACACCACTGCACTCCAGCCTGAGTGACAGAGTGAGACGAAGTAAAAATAAAATAAAATAAAACAAATTGTGTTGAAGTCCAGAAATGAGGCACTGGAGTGGGAGCCCAGAGCAGAAGCTATTGCCAGAGGTCACAAGGACAGAGATTAGAGGAAAATCTAAAGGATTTTCAAAGAAAAGCAGAACTTGGTGTCCCTTTCCAGGGGAAGAAGGATATGGAAGTGTCAAAGTTGGCTCTCGAGGCTGGATGGCTGAAAGAGGTGCCCTCCTCACAGAGAACTAGGGCGAGGATTTGGGGCAGGGCAGAAGGTAGGGGAAATAAGTTCATTGTGGTTCATGTTCAGTGTGAATCGATCCCCCAGGGTGCAATGTCCAGGCAGTAATTATAACTTAGAAGAGGAGTCAGGGCTGAAGATTGAAATCAGCAAGTCACCCTTGCTTGCAGTGACTTCTCTGAAAAGACAAAACGCTTCACCAGAAGAATACATTTCTCAAAAGAA
>NW_016855645.1:0-1277 GCF_001698545.2 Rhinopithecus bieti | reverse complement strand
ATCTGGTGGAAGAAATTTCTAAGCAGCAAAGCATTCAAGAGGTAACCTGGGTGCTGTTATAGGCATTCACTTTTAAATAGGAAACAGAGCATAACAGTTCAGAAAATTTGCAGCCTAACAATGTGATAGAAAATAAAATCCCCAGTTTCTGAGAAGAAATTCAAGCTGGCTTCAGAAATTTGCATAAGTAACAAGGAGCCAAATGTTAATCTCCAAGACATTGGGGAAAATGTATCCAGGGCATGTCAGAGATCTTTGCAGTAGCCCCTCCCATCACAGGCCTGGAGGTTTAGGAGGAAAAAATGGTTCCATGGGCCAGGCCGAGGGTCCCTCTGCTGTGTGCAGTATAGGGACTTGGTACCCTGAATCCCAGCCACTCCAGCTGTGACTAAAAGGGGCCAAGGTACAGTTTGGGCTGTTGCTTCAGAGGGTGGAAGCCCTAAGCCTTGGCAGCTTCCATGTGGTGTTGAGCCTGTAGGTACACAGAAGTCAAGAATTGGTTTGGGAACCTTTGTCTATATTTCAGAGGATGTATGAAAATGCCTGGATGCCCAGACAAAAGTTTGCTGCAGTGGTGGGACCCTCATGGAGAATCTCTGCTAGGGCAGTGCAGAAGGGAAACGTGGGGTTGGAGCCCCCATGCAGAGTCCCTGCTGGGGCACCACATAGTGGAGCTGTGAGAGGAGGGCACCATCCTCCAGACCCCAGAATGGCAGATTCACCAACAGCTTGCATCCTTGAACCTGGAAAAGCCACAGACAACACTGGCCCATGAAAGCAACCAGGAGGGCAGCTATACCCTGAAAGCCACAGGGGCAGAACTGCCCAAGACCATGGCAACCCACCTCTTGCATCAGTGTGACCCAGATGCAAGACACTGAGTCAAAGGATATCATTTTGGAGCTTTAAGATTTGACTGCCCTGCTGGATTTTGGACTTTGCATGGGGCTTGTAGCCCCTTTGTTTTGGCTAATTTCTCCAATTTGGAGTGGCTGTATTTACCCAATGGCTGTACCCCTATTGTATCTATGTGGTAACTAACTTGCTTTTGACTTTACAGGCTCATGGCCAGAAGGGACATACCTTTTCTCAGATGAGACTTTGTGGACATATGTGTTAATGTTGAAATGACTGAAGACTTTGGGGGACTGTCAGAAAGGCAAGATTGGTTTTGGAATGTGAAGACATGAGATTTGGGAGGGGCCAGGGGCAGAATGATACAGTTTGGCTCTGTGTCCCCACCCAAATCTCATCTTGTAGCTCCCATAATTCTCTCT
>NW_016855644.1:4643-7087 GCF_001698545.2 Rhinopithecus bieti | reverse complement strand
CCTCCTCTTTTCTTGCACTAAGAATGAAAAAATAACTAATCAGTTCTGGCATAAATACCATAGAATAAAAGTAGTTGCTAATCATCTGATTATCACTATATAAAATGAGATAAAATTCCATTTTAAAATTCTTACCAACAAAATTTATAATTTAAATAATCTGGCAGGATGAATCTCATAAAGTAAAATCTAAAATATAATTTTACTTTTGACCTAACAGATATTCTATTGCATAAAATGAAAGAATTCCCACATACATAAGGAAAGGCAAAACAAATTAAGCAATGTGTGTGCCCTCCAAATCTCATGTTGAAATGTAGTCCTCAGTGCTGGAGGTCGTGAAGTATTTGGATCATGGGGCAGATTCCTCATGAATGGATTAGTGCCATCCCCTTGGTGATGAGTGAGTTCCTGCTCTGAGTTCATGCATGATCTTCTTGGGTTTTGTTGTTTGTTGTTGTTGTTGTTGTTGTTCTGAGATGGGGTCTCACTCTGATGCCCAGGCTAGAGTACAGTGCCGTGATTATGGTTCACTGCAACCTTGACCTCCTGGGCTCATGTGATCCTCCCACCTAAGCCTGTGGAGTAGCTGGCGCTGCAAGCATGCACCACCACACCTGGCTAATTTTAAATGTTTTGTAGATACAGGGTCTCATTATGTTGGCCAAGGCTGGTCTCAGACTCTGGCCTGAAGTGATCTGCCTGCCTCAGCCTCCCAAAGTGCTGGAGTTACAGGCGTGAACCACTGCACCTGGCCTGATCTGCTTGTTTAAAAGCAGGCAACACCTCCCACTCTCTCTTGCTCCTCTCAATATGCGAGAGATGACTTCACCTTCCACCATGATTATTAGGTTCTTGAAGCCCTTGCCAGAAGCAGATGCTAGCACCACACTTCCCGTACGGCCTGTAGAACTGTGAGCCAATAAAGCCTCTTTTCTTTATAAATTATCCAGTTTCAGGTATTCCTTCATAGAAATGCCAAAATACAGGACAGATGAGAAATTTAGCTAGTAAAAAATTTACCTATTGTATATATGAACCCCTAAGCAGTAGTGTTTTCTGATTCTACATTTACACATAGCTTACTTTCATTACCAGGATCTGATAGCTGACAGCTCTAAGAACCAGTTTCTGGCCAGGAGCCAATCTCTAGATGCACTAGAATCCCTGCAAGCATCCCAAATGACTTATCAGTCATCTACTAATATGTCACTAAAAAAAAAAAAATGGGTCTTTACACAACTGAAAAGTAGCCTATCTTAAACTCAAATGTTAAAATGAGTGTGCTAACATAACTGAACATGGCATCCTCAGCACACAAAATCATTTTGTTCTAACACAGGTCCGAAGGAAAAAAGCTACAAGGAGGACTTGGGCCACACTTTGTTCCCTACAGTGCCTCCTGCTTTGAAGTTGAACTGGTCTCACTGACACACATTTCTCACTGCTGAAGGGATAGGGACATGGGGTAGGTTTTCTTCTACTTCCATATACTCTGTGTGTGAGAAGCCCATGGCTCTGGAAGAAACTGAGAAATACAACAATCCTAACCAGAAGTTACCAGCTCAAGACAGGCAAAGTCGACACAAACCATGAAAATGCAGGGGAGAAACCCATGTTTTATTGTGTGGCATTACTTCAGATGTTATTATAGAATCTCCACTTCTTGTATTCTTGCTATTGAAAATAACCGAAAACATGGTGTATGGCTTTTTTGAAAATAAAGTGAGATTTAACAGAATGTCACACAAAATAAACAGGAGTACAGAAAACTACAGTTCTATTCTCATCCTAAAACAAGCAGGATGTGGAAACTTTACACTAGTTTCACACACTAAGGCTAACCTGGAAAACAGCACAGGCCATGTTTACCTTTCCATTACATTCGAATGAAAAGTTCTGAGTAGCATGAACATGGATGTGACAGGCTCGTGTGGTTAGAGCACTGTGTAAAAGGAGGCCAGAATCACAGATCCAATCTAGAACAATGGATTCTTTTGATTTGTTCAAGTGAAATCCAAGCTGTAGCCTAAATCCTATCACTCATCATTAAAATGTACTCTTTGGAGCAAGGGAAAATGGCAAAGATGTATGAAGAAAAGGCATAAATCCATGACTACTAAACTAAATCATGTGGCCAATCAATTGCATTGATAAAATGTCACCAAATGTGTAAACACAAAGTCCGCATGTTTCCATGAAAAGTGACAACTAAAGGAAATTATATCACATATTAATTTAAGACACGTAAGTATATGAAAAGTTGAAAAGTTTTAACTAATATCTGAGTTCCTCTAAATACTTTCTGTAATACACAAAACAGAAAGGTTATAGTTTTTTGCTTGGAGGAAGAAACAATATTGTCTTACCACTCATTTGATATTTTCTCAGGAAGAGTGTGCTTTCCCTTGGATGGTCAGAAGTAAAATCTGTAGAGGAAGAAG
>NW_016855644.1:0-774 GCF_001698545.2 Rhinopithecus bieti | reverse complement strand
AGGGCCTCACTCTTGCCCAGGCTGGAGTGATTTATGTAATCGTTCTCATCCTTGGTTTATCTAAAAAATACAAATAATAACACAAATTTTATAAACTTGCTCTAAAAATTAAGTGAGGGACATATAATACTCCTCCCTCCGTATATTGAACATTTACAAAATTGCAGGCATTGTGTCTAGATTTTTACACATGTACCATATATAAGCCTCACAACAACCCCATCTTTTACAGGTGAGAAAACCGAGACTCAGAGAAGTTAAAAATACGTTCACAATCATATAGTAATGAATGGTGGAACTGGGATTCAATCCAGTTGTGTCTGACTCCAAAGGTGGTGCATCATCTTAACGAAGACCAAGTTATTCTCAGCACATGAAGGTACTCAAAAGATGTGGATTCCCTTTTTCTATCCCCTTATGTGTGAATTTCAGTGGCTTTCACAGCCTCAGAACAACCCCACACACCCTCCCAGGTTGGCTTTCAGTGGTTCCCTTCTTCTTGGGGCTGATTAGGAATCTGCATATTTAGACTACTTCTTCAATCACCTCCTTATAAACATGTGTGGATCAATGATGAAATTTTCTTTTTTTTTTCTTTTTTTTCTTTTATTATACTTTAAGTTCTAGGGTACATGTGCATAACGTGCAGGTTTGTTACATATGTATACTTATGCCATGTTGGTGTGCTGCACCCATCAACTCGTCAGCACCCATCAATTCATCATTTATATCAGTAATAACCCCCAATGCAATCCCTCCCTCCTCCCCCCTCCC
>NW_016855643.1:3696-7272 GCF_001698545.2 Rhinopithecus bieti | reverse complement strand
TCAGAAGACAGATGCTTTTCTCTATCTCAACCACCAACAACCGCCAAGAGGCCTTCTTCCCTCTTACACTAGTCCTCCTCAGTACAGACCCTTCATGGGCGTCAGGCTGGGGACGATCAGGTCTTTCCCTTCCCATGAGGCCATATTTCAGACTATCAAATGGGGAGAAACCTTGGACAATAGCTAGCTTTCCTAGGCAGAGGTCCCTGTGACCTTTGGCAGTGTACCTGTCCCTGGGTACTTGAGATTAAGAGAATGGTGATGACTTTTAACCAGCAAGCTGCCTTCAGGCATTTGTTTAACAAAGCACACCCTGCACAGCCCAAAATCCTTTAAACCTTGAGTCACCATAGCACATGTCTCTTGCAAGGACAAGGTTGGGGTAGGGTCACAGATTAACAGCATCTCAAATACAGAACAAAATGGAGTCTCTTATGTCTACTTCCTTCTATATAGACACAGTAACAGTCTGATCTCTCTTTTCCCCACAGTGTCTCACGCAGAGCTGTGCCCATTGGAGTCTCCACTTCAGGCTTGTGACTGTTTTGGGGTTTTTGTTTTGTTTTGTTTTGTTTTGTTTTGTTTTGAGACAGAGTCTCACTCTGTCGCCCAGGCTGGAGTGCAGTGGCATGATCTCGGCTCACTGCAAGCTCTCCCTCCCGGGCTCACGCTCTTCTCCTGCCTCAGCCTCCCGAGTAACTGGGACTACAGGCGCCCGCCACCACGCCCGGCTAATGTTTTGTATTTTAGTAGAGATGGGGTTTCACCATGTTAGCCAGGATGGTCTCGATCTCCTGACCTCGTGATCCGCCCGCCTCAGCCTCCCAGAGTGCTGGGATTACAGGCGTGAGCCACCGCGCCTGGCCTGCTTTTGTTTTTTAAAGACAAACACAGATTAACCCAAATGAGATTCTGTCACCTCCTAGTGCTGCATAGGGTAATTTTCTGTTTCAATCTGCATTTGGGAGAGTACCGTCTGACCCTACAGGTAGGGTGGATACTCAGATATGCCTCAACCAACAGCAGGCTCAGTGATTCCTTGGATTTCCTGAGGCGTGTGAGTGTGTGTGGATGTCTGTGTGTGTATGCATGTGTGTGACAGCATGCATTCCTGTGCATGTATGTGCAGATGTGGACCCGTAGGGTCCGCTCTCTGCCTTCACCCAGCCACACCTCCCTCATTCATTCCTGATACACGTGATTTGTCAGAAAACACTGACACCAACGGGAAGTCCTAAGATGAGCAAATTCAGAATATCTAGTGTATAATATCCGTGGTAGTGGGTGCGGTGATGAATTTGATTGTGGCTATCATTGCACAATGTATGCGTATAACGAATTATCACATTTTACGCCTTGAATATGTACAATCCTGATCAATTAAATTTTAAAAGAAAACACTGACACCTCCTTTGTAGGTCCTGTTTCCCACACTCAGCTTTGAAGAATTGTGAAAGCAGAGACTGGGTCCGAGAGACCTATGCACCCAGGACCAGGCCTGAGGTTGCCAGATGTGAGGTATTCAAAATTATTTATTGATGCACAGAGTAAAGCATGATCCAGAGAACTGGGCTTGGCTCTCAGCTGTGTATGTACAGTGCAGTCTGAAGGCTAGCTCTTGACTTCTAGGAAGGTCTGGGTCAGCAGGGCAGATAATTACAGCAAAGTCTCTGGGGTCATTGGAGGTTCACAGCAGACGCCTAGGACAAGCTTGGAGGCGGCATCACTGCTCAGGAAATCAGCTGGTTGGCTGTAGTGGGGTCTCTGGAAATAGCCTGACAGCTGTAGCTGAGCCTCTAGAACAGGCAGGTGACTTTAGCTGGGTCTCTGGAAACAGTCAGGTGAATAAAGCTGGGTCTCTAGAAACAGCCAGGGAACTGTAGCTGGGTCTCTGGAATCAACTGAGAAACTGTCCAAGGAGCTGCTCAATTGTAGAAGGGACTACCTGGCTAACGAAACTTCTGGATGCTGGTTAGAAACCTCCAGTCTCCAGCTCTTGTCTCCAGGTCAGCTGCCTGGCTCGCTTTCCAGATGAAGATGAGTCCAAGGGGAAGCCTTCCAAATGGCCGCTTCAGGCTTTTCCTAGAGTGACTTTATATCCTCAGGTGCAGAGGCCAGGTGGGCCTGGGGTCAGTGTCTGGCAACAGTGGCATACGTGCTGGACTCAGCCATGGGCTCTGTGGACTGTGGGGACACAGCCTGGGCTGTCCTCCGTGTGAGGGCCCAGTGGTCCAGCTGAGCATACGTCACCTCCTGGGAACTCCCTGCAGCCGGGGCCTGGGAGAGAGAGACCCAGGGTGAGGGAGTGCCTGGTGGAGGGTGAGGTGAGGGGCTGTGGGGCTGGAGGGCTGTGGCGGCCATCTCCATGGGCCCCGAGGACCCTCTCCTGAAATTGCATCCGTGTGAAGAGCCCTCCCTCAGGGTATTAGAGTTGGTCTACGTGACAATGAACAAGGCAGAAGGGAAGACTCCTGACTTCCAAGCTGAGGCAAAAGACATCGCGCTTCCGCCCCTCCCCGCCACCCATCCTTGGATCCCTCCCTCTGGGGGAATCCGAGGTGTGGAGAGGCCCCTGTGAGAGGAACAGAGGTTTCCTGCCCACAGCCGTGGGAGTGAGCGTCTTGGACGTGGATCCTCCAGCCCACGGGAGCCTTCAGATGCACACAGCCCTGGGTGACCTCTCGACAGCAACCTCAGGACAGGCCATGAGCCGGAACCGCCCAGCTGAGCCACTCCTGAATTCCCAGTCCAAGGAACTGAGATTTTTTTAAGCTGCTAAATGTGGGGAACTTGAATAACTAGGAGGAAGGCTCACCGAGGTGTCCGTCTCTCTGTCCTTCTCAGGAAGTCCATTGATTGTGGCCTTGTCTGGGAGAGGAAATACATGGCCAGTTTTCTGGGAAGGATGTCACAAGGCAAATCTGCCTGAGACCCCCCAGCTTCAGTTGACATCCTACACCCAATCTGTAATACGACCTTCTAGAATGTTCCCCAAGATTCTTCCCTCCGCCCCCCACATTGCATCTGGATTGGCAAGAACTTCCCACTTCCCCATCCCAGGCCTGTCCCTCCTCCTCCCCCTTTACCTGCTGTCCTCTCTAGAACATCAACAGCCAGGTCGGGCCTGAGAGGAAAAATAAAAGTGAACCTCAGGGGCAGCCTGGGGGCAGAGGACTGGGTGGAGGTCCAGGACTCATTCCCAGGGGCCTCACCTCTGCTGTAGCTTCTGCTTCTCGTCCTTGCTTCTGGGGGGCCCTGAGGACAGTCGGGGTATGAATTAAGGAGACCGGCTGGGCGCGGTGGCTCAAGCCTGTAATCCCAGCATTTTGGGAGGCCGAGACGGGCGGATCACAAGGTCAGGAGATCGAGACCATCCTGGCGAACACAGTGAAACCCCGTCTCTACTAAAAATACAAAAAACTAGCCGGGCAAGGTGGTGGGCGCCTGTAGTCCCAGCTACTTGGGAGGCTGAGGCAGGAGAATGGCGTGAACCCAGGAGGCGGAGCTTGCAGTGAGCGGAGATCGCGCCACTGCACTCCAGCCTGGGCGACAGAGCAAGACTCCGCCTCAAAAAAA
>NW_016855643.1:0-1076 GCF_001698545.2 Rhinopithecus bieti | reverse complement strand
TATATAATTTTATACATAATAGATAATATATGTTTACATTAATACCTACATTTATTTATTAATTATGACAGTTGAAATTTATTATACTATATAGTAAATATATCTTTCATATAATATATAATATACATTATAGTCATATGTAGTGATATGCTAACATATTCTTACTATATGATTATCTTCCTTATATATGTAATATATGATGGAAAAATATTTATTATAATTTAAATTATAGATCTGAAATTCTCCATTGCAAATCATATATTTTTATCTGTATATGCATGTATGAGAATCTGTGCATTTCTATCGCTCATTCTAATTGTTTCTCCCCATTGAAGTTCACAAGACTGGAGGCCATTTCTCCTCATTCACGGTGCATCACACCCAGAGCCTTCAGTGCCTGTCACAGTCCCTGTGAGGACAAAATACTTCCTCAGTATTAATAGCAGCACCCATCCTTTGGGGCTTTCTAATCAGCACTGATGTCAGCGCCGTGGATACCTGAACTCAAGTCTCCCCTAAACGGTTCTACCGGGACAGCTCTTTTATCGCCTGTGTTTCACGTGAGGAATTTGGGACACAGGAGGTTTGGGTGAGTCACTGTCAGGCATAGAGCCAGGGAGTGGCAGAACCACCGGGATTTGAACCATGAACCCAGCAATCTGGCTGCAGGAGGGTCTGTCCTCGCAAGCTTTATATGTCTCTGCATGAAAGATGAGAGAGGAGAGAGGGAAGGAGAGGGAGAGAGGGAGAGAAAGAGAGGCAAGATACTCCCGCAGACAGAAGGCTAATAAAACCAGACACTGGACTTGAACCAGGTCGGCTGGACTCAGGAGCACGTCCTGCTGTGCCCCAGCAGCCCAGGAGCCTCTGAGGGGTCCGGATGGAGCACAGCATCGCTCTTCCCACCTCCCCGTGTGGCTTCAGCCCCTGGTCGCACCTGCCTGAGCTCACAGCCTGAGCCTCACAGGCCATCACTGAGTCTAGGTCCAAGGACGACCACTCTGGTGATGGAAACCCAGGTGGAGAAGGGTCCGCGGATGTCTTATGACCCCGTGTGCTCCCCTAGGAGGTTCTAG
>NW_016855642.1:0-234 GCF_001698545.2 Rhinopithecus bieti | reverse complement strand
TGGGGATGCTCAGCAGTGGACAGGGAGAATCAGAGCCATCCATGGGACTCTGCAGTGAGAGAGTCACAGCCCTGGGCAGAGACTGCTTCCAGCAGCGGAAGTGCCAAGCGACCCAGAAGGGTGGGAGCAGCGGCCACAGAAGGGGAAGGGGCTCTGAGCAGGGCTTAGGCTCCAGCCTGTGCCCAGTCTGCTGCTAGACACAGGGGGACACCTAGGAATCCCACCCCCACCCAC
>NW_016855641.1:0-235 GCF_001698545.2 Rhinopithecus bieti | reverse complement strand
AGGAAGGAAGGAAGGAAGGAAGGAAGGAAGGGAGGAAGGAAGGAAGGAAGGAGGGAGGGGAGGAAGGAAGGAAGGAAGGAAGGAAGGAAGGAAAGAAGGGAGGAAGGAAAGAAGGAAGGAAGGAAGGAAGGAAGGAAGGAAGGAAGGAAGGAAGGAAGGAAAGAGGGAGGGAGGAAGGAAGGAAGGAAGGGAGGAAGGGAAAGAAGGAAGGAAGGAAAGAAGGAAGGAAAAGAAA
>NW_016855640.1:0-1184 GCF_001698545.2 Rhinopithecus bieti | reverse complement strand
GGTCCTTTTTCATCTCTTTCTTTCTTTTGGACCACCTGGGTTTAAAAAAAATAAAATAAAACATTTCTTCCTTCTTGGGGGAAGAGTGGAAACAGAAGCAGATACAGAAAAGAAGTTAGAAAGAATGCAAAAATACAGAGCTTCGGAGAGGCGAAGATGCAAAACACAAGGCAGCCAGAGAGTGGATATGCAGACAGAAACAGCACCAGCCATGAGCGGGGGCGAGGGTGGTCACCGGCAAGGGGAGACGTGAATGCTGAGTTCTCTTTCTGGGTGATAAACTCTGTGATTCACAGTCATGCCACTCTGTCCCTTCTAAGCCTCTCAGCCGTCCCTTCCCTTGTGACCTTGGCCAGGACTGCAGACCTCAATTATGGGTCCAGCCAAGTGTGTGGCTGCCTGCCTGGGCCATCCACCTCCTTTCCTGTGACTGACCTTGGAGCCCCCCGGCTCCCTCTGCACCTTCCTTACAGCCATTCTCACCCTCCTGGGGGTGGGAAGAGGGAAGCCCAGGGTCAGTGCCCAACCCATCCCTGAACCCGCGCTGCTTCTTCTAATGGGGACAGGGGAGACAGAGCCTCTGTCTCTTCCTGTTGGGCCAAGGATGGATGATCCAGAGGCGGAATGCATGGGAGGAGAACAAGAGTTTTTGGTGGACATCTTCAGGCATGGGCCAGCAGGACCAGAGGCCTGGCCGGGGTCCCACCACTCAGAGCACACAAGGCTGTTGGCCGGTGGGGTGGGGTGAGGTGGGGCACGCAGGGATTGGTGGCACTCTGGCTACCAACCTATGCCCTACCGACACACAGTGGCTGTCGAGTTGCCAAAAGCTCGCCTTTCCAGAAACTCTGCCTGAGGACTAGCGTTTTGAGCCTTTCTTTTTTTTTTTTTTTGAGACGGAGTCTCGCTCTGTCACCCAAGCTGGAGTGCACTGGCCAGATCTCAGCTCACTGCAAGCTCCGCCTCCCGGGTTTACGCCATTCTCCTGCCTCAGCCTCCCGAGTAGCTGGGACTACAGGCGCCCGCCACCTCGCCCGGCTAGTTTTTTGTATTTTTTAGTAGAGACGGGGTTTCACCATGTTAGCCAGGATGGTCTCCATCTCCTGACCTTGTGATCTGCCCGCCTCAGCCTCCCAAAGTGCTGGGATTACAGGCTTGAGCCACCGCGCCCAGCCGAGCCTTTC
>NW_016855639.1:4441-8016 GCF_001698545.2 Rhinopithecus bieti | reverse complement strand
CTCACTGCAAGCTCCGCCTCCCGGGTTTACGCCTCCGGAGTAACTGGGACTACAGGCACCCGCTACCACGCCCGGCTAGTTTTTTTTGTATTTTTTTAGTAGAGACGGGGTTTCACCGTGTTACCCAGGATGCTCTCGATCTCCTGACCTCGTGATCCACCCGTCTCGGCCTCCCAAAGTGCTGGGATTACAGGCTTGAGCCACCGCGCCCGGCCATCTCTAGCTTTCATTCAAGACTGTATGCTTACTGTGTTGTGCAGAACATTCTGCCAGGCATTAAGCGGGATACAAAAGCAGTCTAAAATATGATCTGTATCCTATGAATGTGTTTTTAAAATGTATACTAGTCATTATTGGAGTGATTATTATATAAAGACAAAAGCCACTAGGGTAGCCATGTTTTTTGCCAGTTATTAGCCATATATAGCGCATGTGTACACACATACACACACACATACATATATGTAATATATAATTTTACTATATTTAAATTAATCCATATTTTCAAGAACTTCATTAACTTGAACACTCAGAAATACCCTGAGTGTTTTAAGACATAATTGCAAATAACTCATGTAACACTTATATTTTCTATCTTTGCATGTATGAAGTTTATGCATTCAGGCTTTTGCAAATGTGTTTATATCATTTACCTAAACCCTTGATTATTTACATGTTCCTATATGGGATCACAGTCCTTCAGATATGATTCATAGCAAAGTGATTTCTTTACCTATTGGTATTCTACTATTGAGATACTTTAAGAATCCTGTGAGTTGTGTACATGGAAATATAAAATTGATTTTATCATTAATCCATTCAGAAATCATATTGGGCAATAGCACTACTACATGTACATTTAGTAGCAAACATGGATAGAATATTTGGAGATAATGAAGATTTCAAGACTGTGTTAAGAAAAAAAATAAAATAAAACAACCATGCAAGAGACTGGGCTCTTGGCTCTCAGCTCCAAAGCATGTGAAATATTCAACTTAAGGACATAACTGCAGGAAGCACTTCTAGGTCATGGGAGTTGCTATGCACAAAAGAGGTATGCTTGTTCTAGCTCAGAGAAGCTTCCACATATATTATTTACTGAGGGAGCCTCATCTTAATGCCGTATAGAGAAGCCCGAATGACATACTCTTTGCAAGTGGCAGTATTGGTATTAGAGCATTCCAAGGGTGTGAGAATTAGTTTGGAAATGAACTGAGAAAAGCAAATAATATTTCTTAACTATTGTAGAAAATGGAGGTATCGCTATGAAAATTATATTTTCCTCTGGTCTTTCTCACCATTTATTTATTCTGCTCACCAAGGACCCTGGCTTTTGAGGAGAGGTCCATGGCTCAGAGACCATTAAAAGGAAACAGTGAAAGTGGAGAATGCAGATGCATATTTAGATTCAGGAGGACGGGGAGGTTCAAGAGGTACCTTCTATAGCAGAGTTGGTTGTTAAGTCGCACTACCCACAACATGCTGCCCATAATAACCACAGAAGAAAGGTTTTACATAGGTAGGCCTGTTCTCTCTTTTATGCTCACTTACCACGCAAATGACATCTTTGTGCCTGTTGCTTGAGATCATTGCCTAAAAAAGTTGAGTTGAAACTGGCGATGAAGAAAGAATGGGCCGGGCATGGTGGCTCATGCCTGTAATCCCAACAGTTTGGGAGGCCAAGGCAGGTGGATCACCTGAGGTCAGGAGTTTGAGACCAGCCTGGCCAACATGGTGAAAACCCATCTCTACTAAAATACAAAAAATTAGCTGGGCATGGTGGTGCGCCTGTAATCCCAGCTACTTGGGAGGCTGAGGCAGGAGAATTACTTGAACCTGGGAGGTGGAGGTTGCAGTGAGCCAAGATGGCACCATTGCACTCCAGACTGGGCAACAAGAGTGAAACTCCGTCTCAAAAAAGAAAGAAAGAAAATACAGAAAAAATGGAGGACTTTAACATTTCTTGAGTACCTATTATTTGCTTGGCGCTGTTCTAGGTGTCATATGTACACCATCTCATTACATCTTCACAACATTCCTGAGCGTTAGGTTTTCTTTTCCCAAGTTTACAGGGGAAGGAATGGAAGATTAGAGAAGTTAAGTAGTTTGGCCAAGGTCATAGCTGGTGAATGGCTGAATCAGAATCTGAACACCAGTTTGTCTAATTCCATACTGCATGCTATTTCCTTACAATGTTGCCTTTTCCTTAGGGGTTCATGCAAAAGATTTATGATTTCCTTCCGATTTTCTTTGGTCATGGTGCTCTAAACACTCGAAGCTGAATTTTTAGTTCTTACCTCAAGTAAGTGTGGTAACACTACTACATTTTTAAAGAATGAGTGATATAATTTGTAGAAATATTCACTGGAATGCTTTTAAGAGATTTCAAATCAAAAAGTTGAAAATTCATGCTATGCTCTAGGCATTATTGATCCTGAGCCATCTCATGCAGGTAGATATAAATCCTCTTCTTAAAGATCTCTGGTGAAAAAACACTTTCAGGCTTTTCCATAGTAATTTACCTCATTGCTGAAAAGGTTTACAGATAGGTGTATGCGCATTGTTAGGACCAATGACATAATGCCCGGTTGCAGTGAATCAAGCTATTAAAATAATAATCCCTTTTAAAATTATAATCTTCAAAGGGTTTCCTAAAATCACTTATAGGAAGTTTATGTGATTTTGCTGTTTCTCTAGGAAAGGCAGTTACGTTTGAATATTTAAATAATCAGGCCTTGTGTGGGTCACACAGGGATTTTTATTTTGCATTTGGATTCCCTTTATGGTTTAAATCACAGATCTCTACCTTAAATGCAAATGAATGGAGTGTTGAGAATTGACATAAATTTTTAGATTGCCATAGTTATTTCCAGGGAGTTTTACACCTCAGTGTAAGCGTCTTATCCTGTATTATAATTGCTTGCTTGTTTGTCCTTCTAACAAGACCGTGAGCAATTGGAGGGCAAGGATTGTGCCTTACTCATCACAGTATCTCTAATGTTTAGCATAATGCTTGACACACAGGAGTGATCAATAGTTATCTATTGAGTGACTGAATTAATGTCTCCAATTGATTCCGCTTAGACAGGCCTTTCTCCTACATTCCCCCAAATGCAACCTGCTAATTCACATTTCTCTATCCTGGTTTATGTTATTTATCTCACCTGGAGTGCTCTTTCCTTCTTTTCTCCACTTATATAAGTCCACCTAGTTCTTCCTGGTACAACTAATTGCTACAAGCGTCCTGTTCTGACTATTCTAGTTCTCATAGAGTCATGTCCTCCTCATACCTTGACTCTTTTAGCCTGTGGGATCCCCACACACTTTAGCCCTTTATTATGTGCAGCTTTATATTATTTGCCAATTTAAAAAATATTTGTCTTGTTTTCCCAACCATTATGAAAAGTGGCATGTAGGCCGGGCGCGGTGGCTCACGCTTATAATCCCAGCACTTTAGGAGACCGAGGCGGGTAGATCATGAGGTGAGGAGATCAAGACCATCCTGGCTAACACGGTGAAACCCCGTCTCTGCTAAACAATAAAAAAAAATAAAAAATAAAAATTAGCCGGGCGTG
>NW_016855639.1:0-2004 GCF_001698545.2 Rhinopithecus bieti | reverse complement strand
CTCCTTTGCCAGGACCTCCCCCCACCCTCCACTTTTGGTTTAATCTAGTTCTTCTAATTAAATATGAGATAATTAAAGTTCACAGAGTGTAAACCCAGCAGGTTTGATTTAATGATAAAAATCTTGGTTTGTCAGCTTTTCAAGGCATAATCCTGGCTGCTGCCTTATCTGACAGGTAGTCAGCCTAGCAGGTCTGAGGATGAAAACCAGAGCATCTCATCTTTTCAGGCATGACTTGCTATTTATCTTCTAAGGCGTAATTTACAATTGCCCTATAGAAAATGGGTAGGGTTAAATAAGTAAAAAAGGCCTCTTTTTGCTTTGGTTCAATTAATTCATTTCCTATGCGGTTGTCGATGACTAGGCTTACAAAGTAGACAGGTGTATTTCAAATGAGGGGAAAATACCCCAAACATAGCATATTTGATTATTGTAAATTATTCCTTTACTCACTGAATATGTAAAGTATGTAAATTTAGTCCTGCTGTCAAAAGGTAGCTCTGTGCCATTCGTTTCTGCAGCAGACAAGGCCTGCTGCATCCTGTACTGCATTTTCAGAGAGATAATTCTAATGACAGCTTGAGCAATTGCCTTAATGAGCCAGAAAGGTGTTCTTTTTTCTTCGTGTTTAGCTACTTAGAGTCATCTGAAATAGAGATCATCTGTAGATATTACAGAGTGAAAAAAGACATGGGTTATCTTATTAATGTGTTTCTCCAAGCATGCTAAGAATGAACCATCAATCAGGTATTTGCCAAGAAAATAGCTTGTTGTCAGTTCTGTATAGGTGATATGGCAACCTGAAATGCAAGTTTAGGTTCTAATTATCATGTTAGCTAAGTAAAATAGTTGTCATTGTTGCATCTATAAGTCATTTTGGGAAACACTGTAGGGCTTACCAAACTGATCACAAAATAGCATTAATATTGTAAACCTGAAGTGAACACATAACCAGTTTTTTTGAAAATAAAGCACTCTACTTGAGTCATCAGGAAAACATTAGAAATCTACATACGTGCATCATATTATATGTAAAATTTAGTTTAATTGCAGCTTTGTGTTGTTAGAACCCAACACATTAATATTAACATTTGAGACAAATTTCCTATATTCTGAGTCCTTCATTCTAAGTGAAATGTCCATATTTTCTCATTAATTTGAGTCTATTTAAAGGTAAGTCACATCACAGTAACATAAAGATTGGAAAAGTAATGTTCACATTTTAGTTAAAGTCATGAAATATATACCCATAATTGACTATGGTGTTTTGATTTGGTTATAAATTATAGCTGTGCCTTCCACATGGAGCTAAGAGAAGTCGTGGCTTAACACATTAGTGGTGGAAAGTGTAAGTTTACACTTAAGCCACTCCCCAGCCAAGGATTTGCATAAAAAATGAGTGAAGTTCACTTGGGCTTATGTTAGCAAAATAGCAAAGGTAGAGGCACTCTAAAGGTCCTTTCTGCCACCGTTGTGTACAATACATGTCTGCATCTTGCCTAATCTTAATTAAATCATGTCTTCTGAGTCTGAGGACTGAAATTCTGAAATGTAACCAATATTTAAGAGCTTAAACAGTGAACAGTGCTTTTGTATAGAACTTGTAGTATGAAATAAGACTTCAAAAAAGCCAGAGCTGTAGAATTAATTTTTTCAATTGAATGAGTAATACTGCTTTAAAAAATATACATGGCCCGGCACGGTGGCTCACGCCTGTAATCCCAGCACTTTGGGAGGCCGAGGTAGGGAGTTCGAGACCAGCCTGACCAACATGCAGAAACCCCATCTCTACTTAAAAAAATACAAAATTAGCTAGGTGCGGTGGCATATGCCTGTAATCCCAGCTACTCAGGAGGCTGAGGTAGGAGAATCACTTGAAGCTGGGAGTTGGAGGTTGTGGTGAGCCGAGATTGCGCCATTGCACTCCAGTCTGGGCAACAAGAGCAGAACTCCATCTCAAAAAAAAAAATATATATATATATATATGACATATCCTTTTTATGG
>NW_016855638.1:0-232 GCF_001698545.2 Rhinopithecus bieti | reverse complement strand
TTTTCCCCACATGCCTCAATCAGCTCCAAAACGTACCTGTTTGGATTCTACAAAAAGAGTGTTTTCAACCTGCTGAATCAAAAGAAAGGTTTATCTCTGTGAGTTGAATCCACACATCACAGAGCAGTTTCACAGATAGCTTCTTTTAGTTTTACCTCGTGATATTCTATTTTTCTTCATAGGCCTCAGTGGCCTCCAAAATGTCCCTTCACAGATAGTACAAAAGAGTGTT
>NW_016855637.1:0-1276 GCF_001698545.2 Rhinopithecus bieti | reverse complement strand
CAGTGAGCAAGGCTCTGTGGGCATGGGGTCCGCCAAGCCAGGCATTGGATATAGTCTCCTGGTGTGCAGTTTGCTAAGACCACTGGAAAAATGCAGTATTTGGGTGGAAGTGTCCCGTTTTTCTGGGTACCATCTGTCACGGCTTCCCTTGGCTAGGAAAGGGAAAGCCCCTGATCCCTTGCACTTCTGCAGTGAGGCAATGCCCTGCCCTGCCTCGGCTCGCCCTCTGTGGGCTGCACCCACTGTCCAACCAGTCCCAATGAGATGAACCAGTTACCTCAGTTTGAAATGCGGAAATCACCCATCTTCTGAGTCAATCACACTGGGAGCTGCAGACTGGAGCTGTTCCTATTCGGCCACCTTGGAATTGGAAAAATGTCTCCCTTCTTTTGACATGGTTTTGAGCACCCTCACTGTACCCTATTAATTTTTTTCCTCTGGCTCAGGTCCAATTTGTTAACTGACCCTCTGAAATACATTTTGTGGTGAGAGTTTGTCACAATTCTATTAGACATATGAGATAAATGATATGAACAAAACTCAATTACACCTTTTCATCTCATTATGGGTCATGATAGATTCTTCAGTTCCTCACAATGCCATTCTAAGGACAGTGAGGTTTTGAGGATTTGGGCTTTGGCCAAGAGAACAAAGTCATGACTTTCCTGTTTTCTCACCTCCAGATCACTGGAAATTTTGTTGAATAGGTGCTCATTATTGCACACACTTTTCATCTTGAAGAGGGACTGGGTACCTGTAAATGAGCTCCCATGTGACTAGCTATCTGAGTTGGCTAGCTTCATAGATTTCAGGAGTGAAAAACAGTGACTTATGTACAAGCTCTTGTAGATCTAAGAGCTAGAGTGCTTTGTTCTCATGTTAATGACCTTTCCATTTGTCATTGGAAATATTTGGAGACTAAGATACTATAAGTACTCATTAATTTCCCCTTCCCCTTGCAGTAGCATTAATCACAGATAAACACTCTGGAAGAATCATAAACAGATTGCTTAGGGAAGCAGAAATTACAAAAGATTGTATCAGAAGTCCTGTGCTCCAGTCTAGGCTCTGCAATTGACTCACGCCCACTTTTGCAGGCTGTTTGGGCAAACCTGACACCTTTCAACATTTGGTAGGCTTGGGGTTTAGCATTTTGCTTGCATATGCTATTTCCTCTAGTGTCTAGTACCTGGAATGTGAAGCAAAACATTGATAGTTAGCTGCTTTTCCTTTTCTTTCTCTTTCTTTCTTCCTTTCTTTCTTTCTTTTTTTTTTT
>NW_016855636.1:0-1738 GCF_001698545.2 Rhinopithecus bieti | reverse complement strand
CAAGCTCCGCCTCCCGGGTTTACACCATTCTCCTGCCTCAGCCTCCCAAGTAGCTGGGACTACAGGCGTCCACCATCTCGCCCGGCTAGATTTTGTATTTTTTAGTAGAGATGGGGTTTCACCATGTTAGCCAGGATGGTCTCGATCTCCTGACCTCGTGATCCGCCCGTCTCGGCCTCCCAAAGTGCTGGGATTACAGGCTTGAGCCACTGCGCCCGGCCATTTTGTGCATTCTTATATGTACAATAAAACTTTTAAATATCAACATGCAGTTTCCTGAATCTGTGCTAGTCATATGAAGCAATACCTAGGTATGTACCACAGACTTAATAATTTATTTGGTCCTGATTACCCGTAGCAAAACTAAGCAATGACTGCTGACATTTGCCTTTCAAAATTCTCAGAGAGAAAGACAAAATGTCAGTCCTACTGAGTTCCCCTCATAGTATCCATTACATTCAGACATGACTGAGACTATTAAAGGTGTGCAGATAGCTGTTTGATACTCATTGGCTGGACACTTTAACAGGAAAGAGAAAGTGAGGTTAGGCGCTGTGGCTCATGCCTGTAATCCCAGCATTTTGGGAGGCCAAGGTGGGTGGATCACTTGAGGTCAGGAGTTCGAGACCAGCCTGTCCAACATGGTGAAACCCAGTCTCTACTAAAAATAAAAAAACTAGTTGGGCATGATGGCATGTGCATGTAATCCCAGCTACTCGGAAGCCTGAGTCAAGGGAATCACTTGGACCTAGGATACAGAGGTTGCAGTAAACCGAGATCACACCACTGTACTCCAGCCTAGGTGACAGAGCAAGACTCTGTCTCAGAGAAAAAAAAAAAAAGAAAGAAAGAAAGAAAAGAAAAGAGAAAAGAGAAAGGGAGAAAAAAGAAAGAAAACTAGAAGGCTAAGCAAATGTATCTATTTTCATCTAGGGTTCTAAATAGGAAAAGACAACTTTTATAATCAGGGGTTCTTAAATATCAAATATAAGTGTCAAGATGAATACTGAAATGTAACCTATTTTGTACTGTGTTTTGTGCATCAAATTAGAAAAAAATTATAGGTACTAATTCGGTATCCATACTCATTATATTGCTTTTATTACTAGTGACATTTAAAAACAAATATCAATTGCGTATGTCCACACCAGATACAAATGTAGTTTTGATTTGTTTTAACAGAGGACAGAAGCAAGCCTATGAGACACAGACAACTGAACTACGCTGAATTTGGCAAACAGTGTTATGGTTTCATAGAAGATGAAACATTTGAGCAGGGAATTGTAGTAGGTAGAAGTATGGAAAATACAGGGTCAAATACACATGCCCCAAAAGACAAGGATCACATCAGTTTTCTAGTTTACCTTACATCTCCAATGTCTGGCAGGGTCCCTAGTAAATAATAACATTTAAGAAATACTTGCTGAATTAATAATTGAATGAATGATTGCATAAATCAAAATGGCATTCTAGTAATTTACAACATAGTATTTAGCTAGGTCGGAGAAATCATTAGCAGATATTGATTATTACAAGAATGAATGAGATATGAAAGTAAGACTTAGTAACAAGAAAGTACTTAGCCTCATTTTACAACCTCTTTACTCTTTTAGCAAAAACTGATCTATGGCAGTTTTGCAGAAGAGAATGGAAAAGAAGTTTGGAGCTGCTCAAAGTCTACAAATGCCATGCTAGGTAGTTCACTTCATCCTTTAGGAACATAATGGAGATGCAACAG
>NW_016855635.1:0-724 GCF_001698545.2 Rhinopithecus bieti | reverse complement strand
GATTTAGCTCTCTGTTTGTCTCTTATTGGTGTATAAGAATGCTTGTGATTTCTGCACATTGATTTTATATCTTGAGAGTTTGCTGAAGTTGTTTATCAGCTTAAGGAGATTTTGGGCTGAGATGTTGGGGTTTTCTAAATATACAATCAGGTTATCTGCAAACAGATACAATTTGACTTCCTCTTTTCTTAACTGAATACCGTTTATTTCTTTCTCCTGCCTGATTGCCCTGGCCAGAACTTCCAACACTATGTTGAATAGGAGTTGTGAGAGAGGGCATCCCTGTCTTGTGCCAGATTTCAAAGGGAAGTCTTCCAGTTTTTGCCCATTCAGTATCATATTGGCTGTGGGTTCCAATCAACAGAAAAAGAGAGAATCCTCCCTAACTCATTTTATGAGGACAGCATCATCCTGATACCAAAGCCTGGCAGAGATACAATAAAAAAAGAGAATTTTAGACCAATATCCCTGATGAACATTGATGTGAATATCCTCAATAAGATACTGGCAAACCGAATCCAGCAGCACATCAAAAAACTTATTCACCACAATCAAGTGGGCTTCATACCTGGGATGCAAGACTGGTTCAACATACACAAATCAATAAACGTAATCCAGCATAAACAGAACCAAAGACAAAATCACATGATTATCTCAACAGATGCAGAAAAGGCCTATGACAAAATTCAACAGCCCTTCATGCTAAAAACTCTCAATAAATTAG
>NW_016855634.1:0-208 GCF_001698545.2 Rhinopithecus bieti | reverse complement strand
GAGGGGTGGAGGGTTGGGGGGGCTGGCGGCGGCAGTGGCGGCGGCGGCGGCGGCGGCCGTGGCGGCGGTTGGTGGCCGTGGGGGCGGGGAAGGGGGGAGGAGAGAAGAGGAGGTGGAGGAGGAGGAGGAGGAGGAGGCTTGGGCTCGCGCCGCTGAAGGTACGCGTGAAGGCCTGCGCCGGAGCCGGCTTGACAGGGCCTGAGGGGGG
>NW_016855633.1:0-724 GCF_001698545.2 Rhinopithecus bieti | reverse complement strand
ATCTTTTCAAAGAACCAGCTTTTTGTTTCATTTATCTCTTGTACATTTTTTTGGTTGTTGTTGTTGTTTCATTTTCATTTAGTTCTGCTCTGATCTTGGTTATTTCTTTTCTTCTGCTGGGTTTGCATTTGGTTTGTTCTTCTTTCTCTGGTTCCTTGAGGCGTGACCTTAGATTGTCTATTTGTGCTCTTTCAGACTTTTTGATGTATGCGTTTAGGGCTGTGAACTTTTCTCTTAGCACCGCCTTAGCTATATCCCAGAGGTTTTGATAGGTTGTGTCATTATTGCCATCCAGTTCGAATAATTTTTTACTTTCCATCTTGATTTCATTTTTGACCCAATGCCCCAGTGCTCATTCAAGAGCAGCTTATTTAATTTTCCATGTATTTGCATTGTTTTGAGGGTTCCTTTTGGAGTTAATTTCTAGTTTTAATTCACTGTGGTATGAGAGAGTGCTTGATATAATTTCAATTTTCTTAAATTTATTGAGACTCATTTTATGGCCTATCATATGGTCTATCTTGGAGAAAGTTCCATGGGCTATTTAATAGAATCTGTATTCTGTTTTTGTTGGTTGAAGTGTTCTGTATATATCTGTTAAGTCCATTTGTTCCAAGGTATAGTTTCAATCCATTGTTTCTTTGTTGACTTTCTCTCTTGATGACCTGTCTAGTGCTGTCAGTAGAGTATTAAAGGTCCCCACTTTTATTGTGTTGCTGTCTAT
>NW_016855632.1:0-1589 GCF_001698545.2 Rhinopithecus bieti | reverse complement strand
TACTTCTACATACATCTTTATAAGTTAGGCTATGCCTACAAAGGTCTTAAAAAGTAGATAATTTACCGGGCGTAGTGGCTCACACCTGTAATCCCAGCACTTTGAGAGGCCGAGACGGGTGGATCACCTGAGGTCAGGGTTTTTTGTTTGTTTGTTTGTTTGTTTTGAGACGGAGTCTTGCTCTGTTGCCCAGGCTGGAGTGCAGTGGCGCGATCTCGGCTCACTGCAGGCTCCGCCTCCCGGGTTCACGCCATTCTCCTGCCTCAGCCTCCCGAGTAGCTGGGACTACAGGCGCCCGCCATCTCGCCCAGCTAATTTTTTGTATTTTTTAGTAGAGACGGGGTTTCACCGTGTTAGCCAGGATGGTCTCGATCTCCTGACCTCGTGATCCACCTCTCTCGGCCTCCCAAAGTGCTGGGATTACAGGCTTGAACCACCGCGCCCGGCCCGAGGTCAGGGGTTTGAGACCAGCCTGGCCAGCATGATGAAACCCCGTCTCTACTGAAAATATAAAAACAGTAGCCGGGCATGGTGGCGTGTGCCTGTAGTCCCAGCTACTCAGGAGGCTGAGGCAGGAGAATCACTTGAACCCAGGAGGTGGAGATTGCAGTGAGCCGAGATTGTGCCACTGCACTCCAGCCTGGGTGACAGAGTGAGACTCCGTCTCGGGAAAAGAAAAAAAAATTAGATAATTTAAAAAATCTTGCATAAAAAAAAAACCTTCCATAAAGGGCAAAAAGGCTTTAACTTCCGAAATTCAGATTTAATCCAACTAAGATAGTCTTTGGCTTCACCGTTCAGTTTCACAAGTTATTTTACAAACTACTAGTAACAGAGCTAATACAGAATAGTAATCCACATTATAAACATAGATCAAAAGACCACGTCATACCCCATAAATACATGCAGTTATTATATGTCAATTAAAAATAATTTTTTTAAAAGAAAAATTACAATTCAACCCTAGGCAAGAAGAAATTTCAAATTGTATATGCAGATTTTGAATTTGGTTAATATTTTGTGGTATCTGAAATATTCCCTGGACTAGAAGCAAAACCACAGAAACAAAACTTTACATTTAGAAAAAAATTTCCAGACTTCTGTTGCTAACTTTATTACATTAGTGGTTTTCAGAAGTTATTTAGAGCAGTCTTGTCCGATAGAACTTTCCACCATGATGGAAATGTAAATAAACATACCACATTAAAAATATAAATTTGCAATGTCCAATAGGCTTGTATGGCTATTGAGCACTTAAGATGTAACTAATTAGACAGAGGAAGTAAATTTAAAGTTTTCTCTCATTTTAGCTAATTAGAATTTAAATTGAAATAGTCACAAGTGGATAGTGGCTACTGTGTTGGATGGCACAGTTCAAAATGCCCCTTATTTTAAAAAAAGTATTTAAAAGTCGTTCCCATGGCTTGAAGAGGAATAACATACACACAACTTCTTTAAAATCACATTTTGTTTGAGATGGAGATCTTGCTATATTGCCCAGGCTTATCTGGAACTCCTGGGCTCAAGAGGGAAGATCACATTTGACTGGATAAAATAAATTTTACAAAAATGTTTTGTATTTTGTGTTA
>NW_016855631.1:0-213 GCF_001698545.2 Rhinopithecus bieti | reverse complement strand
TAATAATAATAATAATAGATTGTTTCTCTTCTTTTCTTTTTAGGAAAGATTAATAAACTTTTGCATTCTGAGTTTGGAAGTTCTTGCCCAAGAATCTGTCACAGAATTTTTTTTCAGAATAAAGAGAAATAAACATCAAGAGAGGAAAAATGAGGAGAAGGGGACATTGCCAAGCTCCTGGAGTAATGCTCCCACGTGGCATAATGACTAAAG
>NW_016855630.1:0-1742 GCF_001698545.2 Rhinopithecus bieti | reverse complement strand
AAAACTCAAGTTATACTAATGGCCTTTAAAATTGGGTCAAACTATCAGGATGGTTCAGGTTGCCCTGTTCCACTAGACTAGACAGCCTGTCAGAGTTCCTCTTGAATTTCCCAGTCTGCCATAAGTTCTTAGTTGAAAGATACTCTGATAATCAGAGTGCCATAATTTTTTTTTTTTTTTTTGAGATAGAATTTGCAGTGGTACCATTGCAGCTAACTACAACCTCCGCCTCCCGGATTCAAGTAATTCTCCTGCCTCAGCCTCCTGAGTAGGTGGGATTACAGACATGTGCCACCGTGCCCTGCTAATTTTTCTGTTTTTTAGTAAATACGGGGTTTCACCATGTTGGCCAGGCTGGTCTTAAATGCCTGGTCTTAGGTGATCCACCCACCTTGGCCTCCCACAATGCTGAGATTACAGGCGTGAGCCACCGCACCCAGCTGATAATTTTTTTTTTTTTAACTCATGCAAGTGATAAAGGGAACTGCGTTAATCTTTTTCATTGTCAGAATAATAGACTGTTCTGGCATTATACATTTTTTATTTCACTCTGGCCAGAAATGACCTCACACTATTTTTGGAGTGGACGTTTATAATATGGTATGACTAAACTAACTATAGAACTTAGACTACCATTTTATTTTATATCTTCCTAGATGGAATCATTCTATAATTACTCCCTCAAGAACTAGCATGAGTAACTTCACTGAGCAGTATTTAAGCAGGGGTGGGCCAGTATTTGGAGTAGAGAAGAGTGTGTCATTCACAAGAGGTTTCAGGTTAGTCATTTAACAAAGGCCTACTTGTACCACTGTCTTTTTGCAAATAAAATGAATTCTGGGACTGGGCACGGTGACTAACGCCTGTAATACTAGCACATTGGGAGGCCGAGGCAGGAGGATCACTTGAGGCCAGGAGTTCGAGACGAGCCTCACCAACATAGTGAAACCTCGTCTCTGCTAAAAAATACATATATATATATATAAGTAAGCCGGGCATGGTGGCATGTGCCTGTAACCCCGGCTACTTGAGAGACTGAGGCAGAAGAATTGCTTGACCCTGGGAGGCAGAGGTTGCAGTGAGCTGAGATGGCGCCACTACACTCCAGCCTGGGTGACAAGAGTGAGACTCCGTCTCAAATAAAATGAATTTTGGGGCTGGGGAGGCAAAATTCCATTAAGATCACCTATGTACTTCTCTAATAACCGTGGTTATGAATTTTGATCTGTCCCAAACAGTTACATAATTGCTACTCTGTAGTGATCTATGTCTTTTTTTTTTTTTTTTTTTTTCTGATATGGAGTCTTGCTCTGTCGCCCAGGCTGGAGTGCAGTGGCACAATCTCAGTTTACCATAACCTCTGCCCCTGGGTTCAAGTGATTCTCCTGCCTCAGTCTTCCGAGTAGCTGGGATTACAGGCATGCACCACCAAGCCCAGCTAATTTTTGTATTGTAGGAGAGATGGGGTTTTACAGTGTTGCCCAGGCTGATGTGGAACTCCTGACCTCAGGTGATCTGCCCGCTTGCCTTGGCCACCCAAAGTGCTGGGATTATAGGCGTGAGCCAGTGTACCCAGCCAATGATAAGTATCTTTTGAATTCCAGTAGAGAGAAACAAGTTTCTAGTAAGGAAGGTTTTTTAAAAAAATAAATAGAGAGAATGCTATGAGAATATAAGCCACTGTTAAAAGTTCTTTTACTGGTGTTCTGAAAATGACATTTTTCAGGACACATTTTTAAAAA
>NW_016855629.1:0-1741 GCF_001698545.2 Rhinopithecus bieti | reverse complement strand
AAATGTTTCTGTAGGCTGGGTGCCATGGCTCACGCCTGTAATCCCAGCACTTTGGGAGGCCAATGTAGGTGGATCACCTGAGGTCAGGAGTTTGAGCCCAACCTGGCCAACATGGTGAAACCCTGTCTCTATTAAAAGTACAAAATCAGCCAGGTGTGGTGGTGCACATCTGTAATCCCAGCTACCTGGGAGGCTGAGGCAGGAGAATTGCTTCAACCTGGGAGGCAGAGGTTGCAGTGAGCCGAGATAGTGCCACTGCATTCTGGCCTGGGTGACAGACGGAGATTCCATCTCAAAAAAAAAAAAAACAACTTTCTATGTTGCCCAAGCTGGTCTTGAACTCCTGGGCTCAAGTGATTCCCTGACCTCAGCCTCCCAAAGTACTAAGATTACAGGTGTGAGCCACTGTGCCTGGCTTTTTTTTTTTTTTTTTTTAATTAGCTGGGTGTGGTAGCACATGCCTGTAGTCCCAGCTACTCAGTATGCTAAGGTGGAAAGATGGCTTCAGTCCGGGAGTCTGAGGCTGTAGTGAGCTATGACTGTGCCACTGCATTCCAGCCTGGGCAACAGAGCAAGACCTGTCTCTTAAAAAAAAAGAGAGCGATTGGCCGGGTGCGGTGGCTCATGCCTGTAATCCCAACACTTTGGGAGGCCAAGGTGGATGGATCACAAGGTCAGGAGATGGAGATCATTCTGGCCAACTTGGTGAAACCCTGTTTCAACTAAAAATACAAAAATTAGCTGGGCATGATGGCTCGCATTTGTAGTCCCAGCTACTCAGGAGGCTGAGGCAGGAGAATCTTTTGAACCTAGGAAGCGGAGGCTACAATGAACTTAGAGCACACCACTGCACTCCAGCCTGGGTGACAGAGCAAGACTCCATCTTAAAAAAAAAGAGAGAGAGATTAGAATACAGACACACACAGAGGGATGACCATGTGAGCCCACAGGGAGAAGATGCCATCAACAAGCCAGGGAGAGAGGCCGCAGAAGAAATCAACCCTGCGGATGCCTTGACATTGGACTTCCAGCCTTCAGGACTATGAGAAAATAAATCCCTGCTATTCAAGCCGCCCAGTCTGTGGTACTTTGTTACAGCAGCCCAAGCTGACTAATATACTAGATTTTGGGGGTAGAAAGATACTTACAGCAACTCTCCTCAAGGGTCGCCCAGACTGCCTTCCACCCAAATTCTACCTAAATCCTTCGGGTTGGCCAAAACTAAGCTGCCTGCTTTGGTATAACTTCAGTGCAGGCTGGTAGAATTGCTGTGGACAGACAGGGAACTTAACCTCCAGGGTGTCAGTGGTCTCCTCGGCCAAGTGAGAGGCCGTGCTGTGCAGAGTGCCCTCCAGAGCCTCTGGAGTCTAAAGTTCTGTGACTTACTAAGACTTTCCTTTATGATCAGAAAGCCCATTAGGAAGCAGGCAGGTGCTGTTGGCATAGCAACCACAAGTCATCTTATGTTCTTTCCAAATTAAAAATTTTCCAGCTTTAGAACTGAGGAGAGAAAGATGTAAGAGCAGAGATGAAATTAAGTTATTGATGGAAGTGGTTGCCATGGCATCATGCTGTCCTTGGAGTCTGCCAGCTGCCACTTGATTTCTCCATTTTTCGTGTAAATGAAGGAGTCCAAGAGAAGATAAGGACCAGCCTCCCACAGTGAGTGAGAAAAACAAAACGTATGTGTTCATTAGAAAGAGTTAACTATGGGAGGCCGAGATGGGCAGATCACGAGGTC
>NW_016855628.1:0-1741 GCF_001698545.2 Rhinopithecus bieti | reverse complement strand
TATTGCAAATGATGAAATATACTGAAATACAATCGAGGAAGAAGCGTTCCAGGAATCTGCTCTCTGATATGTGCATTCACTTCACAGAATTAAATTTGCCCGGTTTCAAAACTCTGTCTTCAAAGAATTGGTGAAGGGGTATTTAGTGATACCCGGACACTTCTGGTGAACAAGGAAACGTCTTTCGATGAATCCTGCAGAGAAACTTTCTGAGCAACTGCTTTGCAATGTGTGTATTCGTCTCCTAGAGTTAAACCATTCTTTGGATAGAGCAGCTTGAAATCACTTTTTTTGTGTAACCTGAGGAAGAACATTCGGGAATGATCCTTATATTTTGGAGAAAGAAATATTCTCAGGAAACATCCATTAGGAAGCTTTCTGTGAAACTGCTCTATATCGCCTTTATTCCCCTCACTCAGTTAAGCCTCTCTTTTCATTGAGCAGTTTTCTAACCCTGTGTATGTTTAGCGTGTGATGGGATATTCGGGAGCACTTTGAGGCTGATGGTGAAAAAGGAAATATGTTCAGAGGGAAACTGGAGAGAAGTTTTCGGAGGAACTGCCTTGTGATGCGTGCATTACAGTCCCGTGTTATATCTGTCTTCTCATACTGCGTCGGGGAAACCCTTTTGGACAAACAAGTACCAACTGATATTCGAGAGCATGTTAATACCGAAGGTGAAAAGGGAAATAGCCTCAGACAAAAATTGGAAGGATGCTTTCTAGGAAACTACTCTGTGATGAGTGTAATGATCTCACATAGATAAAGCTTTCTTTACATTATGCAGCTTGGAAATTCTTACGGACGGATCCACGAAGGGACCTTCAGGAGCACATTGAGGACTATGGTTGAAAAGGAAATATCTTCAGATAAAAACTGGAAAGAAGCTTTCTGTGAATCTGCTTTTTGCTATGTTTATTCATCTCAGATAGATGAAGCTTTCTTTACATTATGCAACTTGGAAACTCCCTCGTGGATGGGTCCACGAAGGGATATTTGGGATCACATTTGGGCCTATGGTGAAATAGGAAATATATTCAGACAAAAACTGGAGAGAAGATTTCTGTGAAACTGCTTGGTGATGTGAGCATTTTAATCAGGGAGTTCTAACTTTCTCCTCATAATGCACAGTTTAAGCACAGTTCCTGTAAAACCAAAACAGTGATATTCAGAGCACGTTGAAGACTATGGCAAAAAGTTAAATGTATATTAATGCAAAACAGAAAGAAGCACTCGAAGAAACTGTTCTCTGACATGTGGATTCTTTTCACAGGGTTAAAGCTTACTCTATATTTCCCAGTTTGAAAGTTGGTCTTTGAGCTTCTGTGAAGGGATAGTAAGTGGCAACCGGAGGCTGGTGTGAGGCAAGGAAATGTCTTCCATTGAAAATCAGAGAGAAGGTTTCTGCGCAACCCTTTTGTGATGTTTGTATTCATTTCATTGAGTTAAATCATTGTTTGGATTGAGCAGTTTGAAATCACTGTTTTTGTGGAATGTGAGAAAGGACATTTGGAAACGCTTTTAGAACATCCTGAAAAGAAATAACCTCAGAGAGAAAGCAGAAGAAAGCTTTCTGTGAAACTGCTCTGTGTCAAGTGAATTCCGCTCACACAGTTAAGCTTCTCTTTTCATTGAGCTGTATCATAACACTGTTTTGTTTAGTCTGTGAAGGGATATTCTGGAGGGCTTTGAGCCTTACGTGAGAAAGGAAACGTCTTCAGATAGAAACTGGAGAGAAGCT
>NW_016855627.1:0-1752 GCF_001698545.2 Rhinopithecus bieti | reverse complement strand
AATATATAAAATACATAAATATGTAATACATATGTATATCTCTATATAAATCTTTTTTTTTAAATCCTTTTAAAAAATCAGCTGAAGTTGGGATCACCTGAAGTCAGGAGTTCAAGACCAGCCTACTAACATGGAGAAACCCCATCTCCACTAAAAAATACAGAATTAGCAGGGTGTGGTGGCACATGCCTATAATCCCAGCTACTCAGGAGGCTGAGGCAAGAGAATCGCTTGAACCCAGGAGATGGGGGTTATAGTGAGCTGAGATCATGCCATCGCACTCCAGCCTGTTCAACAAGAGCAAAACTCCATCTCAAAAAAAAAAAAAAGTCCAGGCGCACTGGCTCACGCCTGTAATCCCAACACTTTGGGGATCACCTGAAGTCAGGAGTTCAAGACCAGCCTACTAACATGGAGAAACCCCATCTCCACTAAAAAATACAGAATTAGCAGGGTGTGGTGGCACATGCCTATAATCCCAGCTACTCGGGAGGCTGAGGCAGGAGAATCGCTTGAACCCAGGAGACGGGGGTTGCAGTGAGCTGAGATCATGCCATCGCACTCCAGCCTGGGCAACAAGAGCAAAACTCCATCTCAAAAAAAAAAAAAAGTCCAGGCGCACTGGCTCACGCCTGTAATCCCAGCACTTTGGGAGGCTGAGGCAGGCAGATTGCAAGGTCAAGAAATCGAGACCATCCTGGCCAACATGGTGAAACCCTGTCTCAATACAAAAATTAGGTGGGCGTGGTGGCATGCGCCTGTACACCCAGCTACTTGGGACTACTGAGGCAGGGGAATTGCTTGAACCAGGAGGCGGAGGTTGCAGTGAGCTGAGATAACGCCACTGTGCTCCAGCCTGATGACAGAGCGAGACTCTGCCTCAAAAAAAAAAAAAAAAAAAAAAAAAAAAAGAAAGAAAATAAAGATTTTTGAACTATGAAGTACTTTATTTTCCTATGATTCACTAGAATAAGTCTAAGGAAACAATTTGCACTATTGGTTTTCAGTTTCAACTGTATATGTCAGAATACTCTACCTGATTTTTTTTTTTTTTCAATTGAGACGGAGTTTTGCTGTGTCATTCAGGATGGAGTGCAGTGGTGTGATCTCAGCTCACTGCAACTTCGGCTGCCCAGGTTCAAACAATTATTGTGAGTTAGCCTCCCAAGTACCTGGGACTACAGGCACGTGCCACCATGCCTGGGTAATTTTTTTGAATTTTTATTAGAGACGGAGTTTCACCATGTTGCCCAGGCCTGTCTCAAACCCCTAACCTCAGGTGATCCACCAACCTTGGCCTCCCAAAGTGCTGGGATTACAGGCGTGAGCCACTGCGCCCAGCCCTAAACCTGATTTTTCATAAGTGTTCTTTCTTAATTTTGCTATTGAGGTGTAATTGGTTGAGTTGTTCTGTTTGAGTAAAAGGAAGAGCACCCTCAGATTGGAATCATCGTGTGCTTATAATGCGGCTGGGCCTGGTGGCTCACACCTGCAATCCCAGTACTTTGGGTGGCCGAGGCGGGTGGATCACCTGAGGTCAGAAGTTCAAGAGCAGCCTGGCTAACATGGAGAAACCCCATCTCTACTGAAAATACAAAAATTAGCCGGGCGTGCTGGTGGGCACCTGTAATCCCCACTACTCGGGAGGCTGAGGCAGGAGAATCGCTTGATCCCCGGAGGCAGAGATTGCAGTAAGCCAAGATTGAGCCACTGTACTCCAGCCTAGGTGACAGAGCAAGACTCTGTCTCAAA